>NC_088344.1:33842500-34142500 GCF_036884655.1 Musa acuminata AAA Group | reverse complement strand
CAATGGACCGTAGTAGCTTAGGTTTTAGGTTTTGCAGAAGTGACTAACCTTCTGAACAATGGAGACTGAACAAAGTAACTGAACAACTAGAATTCCAGATCAATAATCAAAAGCAGGGTAAGAATAGTTCTTAAAACACAAAAACTAGAATAAGATTGCATTAACATACATGAACATAATCATCAGAGTTTAAGCAATCTTGCAGTATATTACGGCTCACCTCACATGATTCAGATGAAGGCAATGTCAACCTAGAAAAACTTCACTTCACAGAAGAAGACATATCACTAGCAAACCCTTTTGTAGGAAAGCCCTTAGAAACACAAAGCCGATCAAACCCTAGAGCCATATAGGTTCCCATAACATCCGAGAACTTAGCGGCGACAAGTGATTTCGTCGATTCGGAATCCAACATTCTACACATATCAAGAAAACATAAAAGATATCACGATATGGGCAAATGCTAATTCAGAGGACACAACCCCCCACTACGAGCAGCCACCTAAGAAGAGACCAACGAGACCTGCTCAGGGGCCGGCGATTGGCACATGGACCGCCAGGATACTAGCGGTTTCCGGAGAAGGCGAAGGTGACCTGCTCATTAGCCCAACTAAAGAACACGATACCAGATTCTGTTCGGGTGATATTAAGTTCCGACAACCGAGCCTCCGATAACACAAGAACTGTCTGATCCCAATCCTACGGTCGGCTGTGATCTTCCTCCGATAACACACACGATCCCAGTAGCAAAAGGTCCGGCAGGATGATGCGGACAACTGGGCTCCGATAACACAAGAACCGTCCGATCTCAATCAAACGGTCAGACGAGCAGATGCCCTTCCCTCCCCCAACCGCTTTATGAGGCGAACAGAAAGGCCGTACCGTCGGTCGTTTTGCCACGACGAAATCCCTCGCCAATGTGGCCCCCAAACGTCGCCCTCAAGCCCTCCATCCGCCAACTCCACCTTCGCCTTCTCCGGAAACCGCTAGTATCCTGGCGGTGCGCGTGCCCGTCGCCGGCTCCCGAGCAGGTCTTCTTTGGTGTCTTCTTAGGTGGCTGTTCATAGTGATTTGTGCTCCTTTTATGTTGTCCCTGTTGTTAGCGAACAAATACATTGTGCTTGGTGAGTCAGCACGGCTAGATCCGCGGATCGATATCAGGAACCTACAGCGGGGTGTTTTAGATGATGAGGTGGTCGGACTCTCGGGAAGGAGTGCTGTTGGCGTTGGTCGAGATCAGGGCTGATTAATAACTCCACACTGCCGGGCGGTTGGTGCTCCCATGTCGAGTCTGGTCACCCTCCTGCAAAAATAACGTTCGCCAGGTGGTCCCGGGCCGTGGCCCTCCGACGAGCAAGTTAGTGATGAGAGGGATTGCTTTTCTTATTCCCTTTTGTTTTTCTGCCCCTCTCCTGGTCGGAGGCCGACCAGGGGTTTTATACTATGACGCGAGGGTTGATGGTGCATCGATTCGACGTTGCCGTTGACCTCTGAGGGATGGGACGACCCTTCTGATCGGTCGCCATTCTGGAACGTGCAAGGCGGCGTCAGATGGCACCGCCCCGAACTTCCGGGACGGGACATATGACATATCTTCTTGGTATGAGCTCTCGGGACGGGATGTATGGCGTAGGGCTCTGACTTGGCGTGCTGTGTCGGCTGTGACGTGTTCAGGCCGCCAAAATATACCGTATCACCTGTGTTGTTGGCTCAACTAAAAAGAAAATAGTTGTTGAGATGATTAATTCATTGATGCAGTAATTATGCTGCAGGAATCAAAGAAACTATTGCTGGTGGTTAGTAACTCCGTCGAGCAGGTGTGTGCAGTAATTTTCATAAAGCAAATTTTGGTGTAGAGAAAGACATAATATTTCATTTCAGATTAGTTAATGATGCGAAAAGAAAATATAAGATAGAGAAAATTAAAAGAGAAAAAAAAGCGAGGGATTAAACTAATATTTTTTATCTTTTGTTGATAAGTCTTTATATATATATATATATATATATATATATATATATATATATATATATATGATAAAACTTATTTATTTATAGGAACATGAGAGTTATCAAGTTCAATTGTTGAGGATGCATTGTATGTAATCTATCTAATTTACTAGTGGTTTATTATTTTTATAATCTTTTATTTTATGATGATTTTTATCATCGTGTAATCTCTCCAGTTTTACTAAAATTTAAAGTTTATAATTATTTTCATCCATGTGATTATGAGAAAGGTTTAAGTCCTCCTTTTTAATCAAATTTAATTCTCTTAACATCTTCTTAAACTTAATTTATTTTTATCACATATTCCGAGTGATGTCTTCATCATCAAAAATATGTTAGGTTTAGTGAAAATATTTATAGCTTGATCATCGAATTTGATGTAGTTCAATTAAACTTCCTCATCCTTGATTTTATCTCGAATAAAATGGTAATTAAAGTCAATATGTTTGTTTTGTTCATGGAAGACCAGGTTCTTGGTCAATGTAAATACTAACTTGTTATCAACATTTTTCTTTGTAACTTGATCTTGTGAATAATTAACTTCGTTCAAAAGCTTTTTTAGTCATATAGCATGACATACACATGATAATACCACTATATATTTCATTTCATATGTTTATAATAAGATTGTTTCTTAGAATATCAATTGAGAACAATGTCGCCTATATAAAAATAAAATCGGTTATACTTTTTCAATCTTCTAGCCAACAAGTCAAAACTCATTAGAAAGTGAATATAGTAGACCATGAATTCTAGTACCTTTGATGTAGTGTACAATTTTTTAGCTGCTTTCGTGTATATCAACTTTGGTTCTTTTATAAATCAGCTTAATAATCCAATTTTATATAAAATATCTAATCTCATGCTAGTTATGTATCTCAACCTTCCCACTAAGCTTTTGAAATAGATTAAACCATTGTATATCCTCCTTTGTATATCCTTCTTGTAAAATGAAGATACATTCTTTATTTGGCTTCACTTTGATACAAGATAAATAAGTCATGAGTCCGATGTTGATTATTTTACATTTTTTTAACTATTATTTTGCTTGAATTCTTTAAACATAAGTAAGTTACTTCTAATAAAAATAAGATCATTTATATACAAGCAAATAACTAAGATATCTTTATTTTTTTTTACCTTCTGACAAATAGCACATTCATAAGGATATTGTTTATAATTATTTTGTTTGAAGTAGGCATAAATAACAAGTAGCACATTCATAAGGATATAGACATTCATAAGGTGCTTATTCTATGCATATTTTTTCTTTAAGAAAATTATTCAAAAATATGGATTTAATATATATTTAATAAATAAATTAATTATTTTATACAGTAATGAATATAATCAATCTAATAGTTTTCATTCATGAATATAATCAATCTAATAGTTTTCATTCAAGAAAACGGGGGCAAATACCTTATCATAGTTGATGCCAATTTTGTTGCTTACAATTCATTGCCATCAATTTAACTTTATGTATTTTTCTTGTAAACCCATTTCATACCAATAGAATTTTTTATATGAGACAATGATACTAGTTTGACTATGTATAAAGAGACATACAAGAGATAACTCATCTATTACTCTTTATAAAATTTTTAGACTTTTTATTTTTTAACAAACTGAGCTATCTTCTGATGATAATTGTATAGGAAAAAAGATGTTGACAATGATGATGGTGAAGTAATTTCAAACTTTATTTGCTTTTGTTCACTTTCATGCAACTCTTCGATATTCTTCTATCAATTCTATACATCTTCTTCATTAAACTCTACATCCTTAATTATAACAATCTTTGAATTATTATGATCAAATAATTTATACGCCTTAGATTTAGGATCATACTTAATGAAGATGAGTTTGAAACTCTTGTCCTCTAACTTGGTATTTTTTTGAAACATAGGATGCTTGGTTTTGTTCTGGTCATACATATTATGGAGTTTTGTTTTCCAAGCTTGATATAAGGCATCAATTTAGGATGTAGATGACACAAGCCATCTCTTCCCTCAAAACTCTAGCATATTTTTTTTGTCTTGATCATAATTTTCACCATGTTAAAAATCATCTGTGTTATATTCATTTTACAGATTTTTAAATGCTTTAGATGTGAATTCACTACCTCAATCAGAGTAGATGGTTTTGATGCAAAAGTCACTTTCATTCTCCATAAAAGTTTGGATCTTCTTGAATATAACAAAGACTTCTCATTTTTATTTCGAGAATAAACTTTAAGTTTTTCTTCTATAATCATCAATAGAAGTTAAAATTTAGTAATATTTATCAAAAGATGTTGTAGCAATAAGACCATGAACATTGATGTGAATAAGTTGAAGCGGCTAATTTACTCTAAAATTTGTCTCATGCAAAAAAACTTGTTCTTTATTGTTTGGCCAAAATAAGCTTTTTACATATTTGACCTGGGTATTGTATATAGAAAAAATTATTTATCCTTTTCTTTAGTGATAATATGTTGAAATATTTGAGGTTCAAGTATCCATGACGAGTCATTCATACAAGTTTTTAAACATTGTGTCACATCATAATTAATGGTTAAGATAAATAATATATTATTTGACGTCTCTAGTTGAGTAATTAAGTAATTTGTATTGATTTTAATAAAGAGTTATTTGTATTTCATATGAATATCATAATAATTTTCTAATATTTGTTTAAGACTATAAAAATTATTCTTCATATGTGGCATATAATAAATATTTGAAAGAAATTGATGACTTCTATCTTTGAAGCATATAAAAATATTATTTTTGCCTCTCACTAATACTTGTGAGGAGTCTTCGACTTATTCATTTACTATTTCATCCAACTTTAGGAATAAATTTTTATAATCACGTGATAGCTAACCCCGGTATTTAAGTATCACTTGTCTTGAATAATGATATCTTCTTATTTATATGCTAGCAATGAGATAGAATTTTCTTAAGAATATTATTCTTCATATCTAATATATAATAAAGAAATTAATGACTTTCATCGTCAAGACATATTAAAATGTTATCTTTGCCTCTCATTGATACTTTTAATGAGTCTCCAAATAAACTTATTTATTTACTATTTTATCCAACTCTATGGATAGATTTTTGTAACCACACATGTGATTGCTAGCCCTTGTGTCTAAGTATCACTCGCTTTAAATGATGATATCTTCTTATTTATATGCTATAAATAAAAGAGAATCTTCTTTGTTCTTTTCAACACAATTAGTATTTTTCTCAACTTGATTGTTCTTATTATAATAGCATTCAAAAACATAATAAATTTTTTTTATAATAAGTATTGAATTTTGGAACAATTATACCTTTGGCCTCTTGTATCTTTTTTTTCTTGTTCTTATTTTGGACTTTGATCTTTTTTATTATTTTTTTCCCTTCCTTCTTGACCATGTCCTCTAAGATAATCATGACCTCTTCCATGTCCTTGACCTCTTTTATAACCATGATCACTTAGCTTTTATTTTTTTAATAAGATTTTTATTTGGAGAACTTGTTTCACTATATTTGTTTTTTTTTTATTGACTAAATGTTAATGTGCTTGCAAAGAACCCATTATCTTATTAATAGTTATTTAGTCTAAATCATTTGATTTTTAAATAGAGATCATAAAAATATTGAACTTTTCAAATATTGATTAAAGTACTTTTTGGACCATATGTATATTTCCTAAATTCTCATCATTTCTTTTTGATTGATTAACAATAATAAAAGCTCTCCTAAAATAATCTAAAATAGTCTCAAACTCATTTATTTACCATGAGTTTTGATGAATTTTTTTTTCATCTTTTTAACTCCTTTGAAAGAGTTTTGATGAATCTCCCAAGTATCTTTAGAGGTGTTGCCAATTGTAATTTTCTCAAAGTTGCCTTCATCTAACCCTTCGTAGATAAGGAAGAACACATTCTTTTTTGTCTTCCTCATGTTATTCAAAAAAAATCTCTTTGGTTTACTGTAAAGATGACATTATCTTAAAGATCCTCATAGCTTTTTTTTAACACTTCCCACTTGTGATCCAAACAAGACCATCATATATGATGCTCTATATTTTTTAGTTGTTTTTTGTAAGGTGAGACATTTGAAGTTAAATGCTATTAGCCATTTCGACTTAGCTTTGATATTACTTTGATAGGAAATAGAAAGGATAAGATAGAGAAAGTCCAAGAGGAAGAATTATGAGATGAAACAAGAGACAAATTAAAATTTTTATTTTTTGAGATAAGTCTTTAAATTTTTTTTTTCATGATAAACTCTTCCATTTATAGGGTCATAGATGAGAGTTTTGTAATTTAATCGTTAAAGCTACTTTCATATACTTTTATTATATGTAATTTATCTAATTTACTAATGATTTATTATTTTCATAATATCCTTTTTCATGGTATTTTTATAATAGTATAGCCTCTCCATTCTCACTAATGATTTGGGGAAGATATCTAGTTTTACTTAGTTCAATCGGGATGTATATTAAGAACTTATTCTATCTTAGATGTTAAAAATACATCGTGTTGAGCTTGAGTTCTATTTCTTATCTAATGATCAATATTGGGACGTATATCTAATACTCAAATTTGATTCTCAAAATAGGTTTTGGAGATAAGAAGAGTATTCGATCTTGACAATCATACTCTAGTTTACTTTTTATAGCTAATATTCCTCTAACCATATAGTTAAGGAAATATTCCTTTCTTATTTTTTTTTATAATGTGGCTATCATATGTTAAACTCCATATATGAATGTAAATAGTTTTCATATCATTTACCCTCATTCAAAATTATATTTTTGAATACTTCTAGTGAGCTTTGAAGTGTCATGTCTTTGTTATCTCGATAGGTTAGCTTTTGACGACCTTATCAAAGGTTGTCTGAGTGCTTATATAAATAAACTATCAGGATCATTCAAACTCTTCTCAAAAGCATATTAGGTGAACACTGAGCTTGAGGAGAGCACATCAGGCAACTTGATACTTGATCCGAGAAAGTTGCATTGGGCTACATTTGATGCTTAATATGAGAAAGATGTATAAAGTGACTTAAAATGCTTAGCAATAGAAGGGTTTATTAGACATCTTTAGATACTTAGATCGAGGAGGATCCATCAAACAACCTTTAATACTTAGCCCAAGAAGAGTGTCTTGGGCAACCTTTCATATTTAGTTCGTAGATGGTGCATTAGACAACCTTCACTATTTGGCTTGATGTGGATACATCATATGATTTTTAATGCTTAGCATGAGAAGAGTGTGTTAGGTGACCTGTGATGCTTGAATATTATTTTCAAGATTTCATTAGACATTATGAATTTGATAGAGATCAATAGATATGCTGGTTAGTCTCTTCATTGAGTGAGAAATTGACAAGTAAAAAATCATTAAGTAGAACATTAAAGATAGAGAAGTGAAAAGGCCAAAAGATATACAATGTTTATACTCTATTTAGAATTCATTTTGAGGCAAAAGAAGCCCTCACTTGCATTTCAAGTCTTCTTGAGTTTCTTGAGTCTTAGTCTTCAATCTTTCTATTCTTAATTTTGTCTTGTAACACCTTTCTCTTCTCCTCCTCAGATCAGGTATTATGGGTTCTTCATGTAACTTTTATGAGTCTCAATCTCTCAATTGTCGAATGACCGAGGGACCTAAAGTCTAGTCCTTGGATAGCCTAAGGTTGAGAAGAAAGTTATCATCTTCATCTTAGGAGGGGATACTAGTCATTAATCCAAGAGATACATTCAAAATATAAAAAGTTGCTATGAATATAATTCTACCCTCACCCACAAGTTACTAGTGCGCTTTTGTCTCATGTACTCCAATTTGGATAAGTACGAGATGATTATACCTTGATCGAAGATTTGACTTTATATATAGAAATCTTGATATATATGTCGATATATTGGAGGTTGAGCTTTATTCTTACTCCATTCGCTCATCTCGATATACCTTAGAGAATATCATTCTTTTATATGACATTTAACTTATGATTCTATCTTATTATATTCATTAATAATACAATCATATCATTATAACCTAACCCATAACCATTTCCATTTCGAATTTAGTCTAGCTCATTCTTTCGTTGTCTAATATAATTTTCTTTGTAAGAATGAATGGATCCCAAGAAGCTCAAGCATCAAATTTTGAGTCCAACATGACCAAAGCTAAGCCTGTTTTCATTACCATAATTCACCAATTTTTATTTTGTGGATATCGCAATGTAATGTGGTTGTTGAGGAGCTTCAGATGAAGGTAACGTTCCAACAACCACTTATTAGCATGCATTAATGAAGTTTGTCTTAATTTCCTACGTGAATTTACCTCTAATAACCCACTCGATATGTGATAAAATAAAAATTAAATTTTAATCAATAATTATTATATCATGTGGACATCAATAGCGAGACATATTCCTCTCCGTACCTCAAGGATGACAAGACGAAAAATATTTTATTTATATGATAATATATTTTACTCGATTGATTCACTATCAAAAGCTATATTTGGGTCGTGACAATTGAGGTCAACTAATGTTTAATAAAATTATCGGTCACACAACTTGTTGTCTTGAAATTTGGATTGATGACGGCTTTTCACCCAACAAAGTTGCTGTGTCAAACAATTGCAGCAATCAAATAATTCATTGACATCGTCCATCAGCGATATATATGTCTTACATTTCACAACCGCTAGTCAAACCACTCAAATTAAGGTAAAAAACGAAGAGCAGCTGCTTCCCATCTGTCTTAGTCAACCCCAATTACACGGTGGCTGAATCGAAATAGTCAACGAATCTGTTCTCAATCCTTGCTTCGGATTTGATTCCCCGTGTCCTCTCTCCGCATTCCGGCGGCTCTTCTGGTTCTTCTTGATGATTCGCCTTCCTCGTGGTACGGAGAGCTGCTTCCTCTTCCTGTAAACTCACTGCCGGCACGGCCTGCCTCCGAAGCCCTGAAGGAATGCGGCACGGTTGATGTGTCTTCGTGTTGCTCGTACAGCAGATCACTGGCGGACTGATACCCCATGAGCCGGTGAAGCCGTGGAGCCGCTATGGAGTTCGCGTCCCTTCCCAATTCTGCCTCGTTGTGCCTCTCCACCTCAGGATGAGCTCGAGCCATGGCAGGAAACGGCAAACTGAGAACTTCATGGCAGCCACCGCACTGCAGCTTATGCGCCCGCCTTCTCGATACGAGGAAGTCTGCTGGGAGTTGGAGCAACTTGGTGCACTTGTCGCAGATGACGAAGGGCGAAGCTCCCGAGACGGGTCGACAATGGCGCTTCGGCTTGTCTTTCGGACCAGACCTCTCCGCCTCATGGCCGTCGTGCTTGTGCAGACTTCCGGACCTCGAAGAACGCGAATGCAAGTCATGGACACTTGCCGCGTGCGGTCGACGCCCTTGCAGACAGCGGGAGCAGGAACAGTAGGCTTGTTGTTCGGAGAAATGCCTCCTTGGGAAGGTGGCATTTCTGGCTTGAGCAGCATCCGCGACGCAGAACTTTGCAAGATGGTCTCTCACTTCATCGATCTTCCTCAAGAGTTCCACTTTATCGTGCAGATGTGTGCTTTCGGGCGCCATCCAGTTGTGCGTGGACTGGAATTCGTCGGAGTCGAACGACGACATCCCTCCAACTTCATCGCTGCCGCATCTGGAAGAGCTGCCATCTCCGATGGCGTCAAAGCTTCGCATCGTACGCGAGCTGTTCCTCTCATTTGATGGATTGGGTGCGAAATACCTGGATTCGAGGTTGGCCTCGGCAGAGGCGGCCTTAAAAGTTCTTCGAGACATAGCCAGATGACGAGCACTGCGTCCATCATCTGAAGAAGAGACACTGCCATCGTACGCAGGGGAGCTCATCGTAGCCGGAGACTTGAGAGCATCGTAGATTCCTTCATCTCGAGCCGTGCCAGCCATGTCTTCTTCCTCTGAGGCACTGCTGTGGCCAACAGAGCGAGAAGATCGCTCCACTTCACTGGCTAAATCGGGCTTCGGAGTGTTCTCGACTTGCTCGTTCTCGTCTTCGACTATGCTAGAAGAAGCTCCACCGGCATCAGAGTCGCCGCCTTCGATTCCTTTGCCACGGCGATCGTCTTCGAGGTCATGCATGGTTGCAGGGGTTGTTGCTCTGACGACCGAAGAGGCCGATCCGGAATCTGAGAAACCATGGTCTGATTGACTCTCAGGATGGTCGACTTGGGGCGATCCTGGGGCGGCATTTTCTGCTGTGTCATCTTGATTCTTTGCTGCAGAGCAAGAAATCTCATCAAAACCAAGCATGAGGAAGGCGTCAATTGATGAGGAAGAGGGGAAGAACGTACCACGAAGTGCGATTCCACATCCCCCACACTGGTATACGGGAACATTAGGGTACTCCACGAGAAGCTTATGGCATTTGGGGCATCTCACCAGCCTCGCCATGGTTGTTCTGTGACTCCAACAACTCACAGAGAGAAGCAAGACAAAGATGATGCCTCCCAAACCCCCATCCTCTCTCATGCACTTTTCTGATTGCTGAGAGAGAAGAGAGCAAACGAAATGAATCAGATGCTACATGCAATCAATATATGAAAACCCAGTGATGTTCTCATCCCCTCTCGATCCAACTCGGTGAATCTACCTGTAGATATGTCAACTGTACCAGATCCATGCATGCTCATAAAGTTTTGACAGGAATCATTCAGTGATTCCACCACATAGAAGAGGGAAAACCAAAGAAGATTAGAACCAACAAATAACGGAAGCTTACCTCTCCAGGTTGGAGGCCTCCATCTCTTTCCTTCCTTCTTCTGTTCCTATCTCCCCTCCATCCTCTTCTTAGCGTATGCCCATCTACAGTGGATTCAGATCAAGCAACTGCCCTTTTCAGGTGGACAACAAGAAGGGTAACAAATGTTTTGGTCATAAGATCTTAAAAGAGAGCCATAAGCGACACCAAATCGACATCTAAGATCGTGTTGTGAACGCTGGTCAACGGAAGAACGTTGAGCCCCCTCCCCTCCTCCCCCGTATGAAATAACGGTGTTGGTGTACGAGAGAGCCAAAAGGGAAGACTTGGAACGATTCGGTGAAGTCCACGCTCGATAATCCCCCGGTTCAAGAAACATGCGTTGACTATTATACCCAAATCAATTCCTGTTTCTTTCGCTGTAAATAATTAGATAGGACGAGACGAGGTGGCGCACATCCGAACCCTTCCTCTTCCTCGTGATTCGGAAGCCATGGGATCTTGCAGCTCACCCCGTCTCTGTCAAGCAGCGTGTCGCAACTAGCTTCATTGGGTCTGAAGGCAACGAGAACGAGCAAGACGGAGACGGTGGCGTCATGCATGAACACCATACGTGTTTGAAAAGTATGTTGGTGCACCGTCAGCCACAGCTAATGGTTGACATGGCCTGGCGAGATCTGTTTAATGAGATGGTCAATCCACAGAGCAGATTTTATTTGAGATCAGAAGGAAGATGACGAAGAGTGCGAAATCGTCAAAGCTCGTGCGGTGATTCGTGGAATAGAGGGAACCACGTCTCGGCCTCACGAGCCCTCCGCCATTGGTTTCTGCATCCGAGACCCACCGGAGGGCCACCCTCTTCCCGTGATATCTCATCACGTCGACGCCACCGATCGGACGGTGTACAGTATCCCCATGTCCGATCATGTGTATTAGAAAAAGGATTAGTTAATTATTAGAATCACAGACGGAGGCATACCCAATTAAATACCATTACCACCAACCCACCGCTTGCTTCGTTGCGCTTGGTCCCACGAACACGCTATACGACCACCTCCGTGGGAACGTCATAAACGCACCTTCCATCCCAACTTACACCGCCGTAGCGGGCGAGCCTCCTTTACCTGCTTGGTGGCTCGGGCAGCGCAGAGGAAGACCGACCCGCCGCGTGTTGTCTCTCGCAATTGGAGCGGATCCGTGAATGGGAGCATCCAACGTTCAACGCATAGGACAGTACAGGAATTGGAGAGGATCCGATGATGGGTAGTGTTCGAGTGGGAACCAACGCACCGTCGGTTCGATCGGTGCTTATAGCCTTGGCCTGGGCTGCTGCTCTGATCCGCTACGGGGCACATGCAATGAGCGGGATGGAGGGCGAGGAGTGGGGAGCGGTAGAGAGGAGGGGCACCCACTTCGTGGTCCAGGGCCGGCCGTTCCTTGTTCATGGCTTCAACACGTACTGGCTGATGGTCTTCGCCGCCGACCCGGCGACTAGGTGCAAGGTCAGCGACGTCTTCAAGGATGCCGCAGCCGCCGGCCTCACCGTCTGCCGGACTTGGGCTTTCAACGACGGCGGGTGGCGGGCTCTCCAGATCTCCCCTTTCGTCTACGACGAAGAGGTCTTCAAGGTACCGGTGACCGACCCTTCGCCACCTGTTCGATGTTGGGTCTAAGCCGATGGATCTCATCAGGGTTTGGATTTCGTGGTGAGCGAGGCAAGAACGCACGGGATGAGATTGATGCTGTCCTTGTGCAACAATTGGGAAGATTACGGAGGGAAGGCACAGTACGTGAGATGGGGCAAGGAAGCCGGCGTGGATTTGTCTGGTGATGACGACTTCTTCTCGGATCCCACTGTCAAAAGCTACTACAAAGCCTTTGTGAAGGTAAAACACAGGCGCAGTTTGGGCTATGAGAAGCTAAGGTAACCGGTACCGATCACATCCTCTGCTTGCTTGATTTAGACCGTCATCACCAGAGTCAACACGATCACCAATGTGGCGTACAAGGACGATCCCACAATCATGGCGTGGGAGCTCATCAACGAGCCACGCTGCCCCTCGGATCCTTCGGGCGACACGTTGCAGGTTATGCTTTCGTCGACGCTGCTTGCTTCCACGGTGCACTAACCGTGTTCGACGTTTGGTGCTGCTTGTTCCAGGCATGGTTCGAGGAGATGGCGGCGTACGTGAAGTCCATTGATCCGACGCACCTGTTGGAGATTGGCGTGGAAGGTTTCTATGGCCCGTCGACGCCCGAGAGATTGCAGCTGAACCCGAACACCTGTGCAGGCGACGCAGGAACAGATTTCATCAGGAACCATCGAGTTGCAGGCGTCGACTTCGCCTCCGTTCACGTTTACTCTGATACATGGTAGGTCGATACGATTGCTCGACGGAGCCGTAACAGGTCGTGCTACTCGTAGTTAATGGGTGTCCTCTCGAAGGTTGCCAGATTCGGACTCCGATGCCCACCTGCAATTCGTGAGAGCTTGGATGCATCAGCACATGGACGACGCCGAGAAGTTGCTCGGAATGCCGGTCGTCTTCGGCGAGTTCGGGGTGTCGGTCAAGGATGAGAGGTTCGAGTCCAGGTTCAGGGAGACCTTCATGGAGACGGTCTACGACACCTTGCTGAGCTCCAGGATGAGAAGGGATGTCGGAGGAGGATGCCTGGTTTGGCAGCTCTTTCCGGAGGGAACAGAGCACATGGATGATGGCTACGCCGTGGTCCTCGCCGATTCTCCCTCCACACTGGACATGCTGTCACAGCACTCCAGAAATCTACAGACACACCATTCCAAGGGCAGCTGTGGGAGTTCTGAGCCCCATGAAGAACTCTGAGACTCCAAACTCAGATCCCTGTTGTGATGCTAACTAAAGCATAAAAAGCTCATGATGAGTTACGTAAGTAATACCGTCAGTTGCCATCTTCACCGAAAACCTACTTTCTCCTCGCTGGTGTGCAGATCACAACACACTGTTCATTCTTATCTTGGGTGTCTGATTCACTTCTGTAAATGCCACTGTGTTTGAATTGAGTGCAACATGAAATGAGAGATATGATTGAAGATTGTATTGCAGCTTCAGGTGAACACAATGATGAAGAGTTCATCACAGCAAGTATAAGAAAGGAAAAAAAAGAAGAAGAAATCGATCTATACAGATCTTTTGTAACGAGTAATTATGGGGAAAAGAGAGAGAAAAAAAAAGAGAATAACTATTTGGTAAAGCTTAATTTGGAAAGAGCAGCTGCTGCCTGATCACCACTAAGTAAGAAATATGGGTGCCTCAGAGCAGCAGCAGAAGATAACCGACCTCTTCTTAGAAATCCTCTTTCCGATATCAACTTTGTGGCTAAATCCCAGCCTCGACCAGAATCTAAATCCAGCAACCGCAGGTCCGGGCTCAGGCGAGCGGGAATGGATTCCCGCCATTTGTTGAGATCATAACCAGCTGATTTCAGCTCGGAGTTGAAGTTCTTCAGGCCTGCGCCGGACCTCAAGCTCGGAACTGCCATTTGCATCAGTGTTATTCCGGCTGAGTACATGTCAAATAGATCGGGACTGTTTAGCTACAACAACAAACAAAAGAGGGTGTCAATGTTCATCAGAACCTTCTATGTGCTAGTCAGGAGTGAGATAGAAATCAAATGTCATCATAGAAGAACCCCAATGCATCCGAGTTTGAAGAAGGATGAAACAAATGAAGGTTCACTAAGCATCGAATACGATAAATATCTTTTAATTCCATTTGACAGGTAGACATGTTAAAACCACAGCTAAAAATCAAGCTAACAGAAAGAGAATGAAGAACAGACCTGCCAAAGGATCGGGGAGAGGATGGCGGCAATAGGTTCAGGTGGAGGTCTGGGTGTCTCCTCTGGAAGCACATACAGTTCAGGAGGACAATAATCAGGATCAAGCAAACCACGATCGGGTGTATAGTTTTTGCCGATGCGAAGGTCGGTAGCTGCGCCGAAGTCGATAAGCTTTATCTGTCCCTTCCGTGTCACCACCAAGTTGGAAGGTTTTATGTCTCGATGAACAATCCCGGTATCATGAATCCTCTTGAGAGAAGTTATTATCTGTCGCATGATCTGTTTAATGATGAGGGCACTCCTTTTAACTGAGTCCACTCCTTGGAGGACACGGCCAAACATGATGGACTCTAAATTGAATGGAAAGTTCCTATCCTTAATGTACTCAGCCAAGTTTCGGTCTCCCTAGAACAAGTTGTTAGCAGTGATAAGTAAGACAAAAATAAGTGTCCTAGAAACAATAGCATCCTCCTAAATTTTCTTAATAAGAGATCGGAATGCTAATGAAGAGCAAATTTTTTATTATGTGCATGATGTTCCTTGAACATGAATAGATAGAAATAGGAATAAGATGGATGATATATTTGCAAGCAAGACTTAACTAAAAATTCTACGGTGTTGCTTAAGAAACTATCAAGCATGCATATCGAGAAATGACATGAAGAATAGGACCAATTGCTAATGATGATTGCATAGTTACCAATGGAAGTAAACAAGTGTAAAGAATAATTAATGTTTATCTACAATCACAGTACAATCAGCAAGCCTGCAGAAGCTGCCAATTTGGCGAACGATGAATTAGGTTGTTCTAAACAATTAATTCCATGTTGGACTTGAATCATTCATATATAAATCTTGAAAAAGCAGATACTCATTTGAATTAATTTTCCCGAACAAAAAAATAGACAGAAAAAGATAAGCATGACAAATTATCTTCTAAGACAAGTTAACTTTGTGTGTATTTCTGGGCAGGTTTGCAAGGTGTGATCTCTCCTCCCTTTCTGTAGCCATGCTATTCATATATCCAACTTATGAACTTGCTATGATCTTTGGTCCTTCTTCAATTTCTTTCTTTCTCAAAGAATACTGCAATCAAGATGATTTATAATAACTGCAACAGCGAACGTTTACGTACCAGCTGTCGCAATCAGTCATCAAGTATATTTGAATCCCTCCTCCGGAGCTCGAGTTGATTAATGAAATGGAATCTCAAGTATCAAAGGGTATGACAATGGATTTGTTAGATAAGGTTTCCAAAGCCCAAGTAATTATACACTTTTGCACATAAGCATGTATGTCATCTGGAGTTTCTATCAAACCTATAGTTTGGGAAAGATTATACAGAAAATTAAACCATTTTTGGATTGCTCACACAATTCCAATGATCATAAACGCACATCTATGCATAAACTCTAAAATACAAGTGCTTACTGGATGTTGATACCTCAAATTTCCACACAAGCCATTTGCCCCCTTTGGTGAATTGCGAAGATGTCCTATCAGCAATAAAACTTCCAAGGAACTCAGCGCATGAGTCGGGAGCAGCTCTCGCTACGCGGTAGTTGAACCATTCCTCAAAGTCACCACATTCTTCAGCTCCTTTTATCCCAACCTTAACCTGATAGTAGAAACAACAACATTTTACTTCATAGCCAATGTGCTCATCGATCGCAGTCTAATTGGCATTTCGACAACCACTTAGAAGAACTTGAACTCTAGCTGCAGAAAACAGGAAATTGAATCACAAACTCCTGGACCAGATTTACCACAATTTTCAGCTGTTTGGTACTCCAAATTTAACCTGATACAGAGACTAAAATATTTACTTGTAGCCAATATGCTTATGAAGGGCAATCAAGTATACAGGTAAAGAGCTGAAGAAAGCAGGGAAAGGATTGAAGATCATGTCGTTTGGGCAAAGTTTCAAACAGGTTGCTTGCCTTCTTCAAAATGACCTTCTCCTTGTACTTCTGCTCCAGCTTCGCTCTCCTTCCTCTTCGCGCCACTCCATCTTCCACATCACTACCATTCTTCTCCACTATGGCACCGTAGTATACGATTCCAAAGGATCCTTCCCCCAACTTATCCCCCACAACAAAATCACTCATCTTGAGGTTCCTCTTCCCCAGCAAGCTGTCGATACCCAGCTGCAACGGGGCAAGAACATAAGCATCCACAGCTCCTACGAGAACCCCTGGCCTTACAGTCAGGTAGACCCAGCACAGCCCCACGAAAGCCAGGATCTCCGACCTCTCTATCTCTGGCAATCCTGCAACAACTCTCTGGAACTGAACAAAGCCATACTGCAGGTAGGGAAACAGTGGGCTGGAGACATCCAGGTGAAGGCCGTTCACCACAAAATCGTCAGGAAGAACAACGCCTCCGATCATGGCATTGCACCTTCCTGCGACTTGCCTGGATGGCTTGGGAGGCGGGCTCAGCTGGCTCAGGGAGGTGTACTTGGAAGAAGGGAGCCAGGGGAAGGGGTGATTCTTACCGAGAGAGGTTGCAGTCGGAGGAGGGAGAGAAGCCATGGCTCACAACAGGCGGAAATGCCTGCGTTGGCGGCATAAGGATTTGACGAGGCAGCGGCAGAGGTCGGACTTCCTCCACGTGTGGACCGTAAGGTTATCCGCCACCGAACGTTTTGTAGGGTGCGGCGAAACAAAAAGTGCCACGTAAGCTGGATCATATGGTAATTTACTCTAAATAATTTTCACTAATTGATTTTTATGAGATGATATCCCTCCATTAATAATTTATCCAAAAAATATAAATAAAAAAAATATTTGATTATTAAATCAAATCAATTGATCCGATTCGATCTTCTATCTTTTTATTCTCCTCAGTCACAAATAATTTAAAAATGTTCTAATTTAATTTTAAAAATATTTAAAAATTGAAGTTCATGAAAAAAAAATGGTTTTAGATAATTTTTTTTAATAGAGGAACACCATATGGTAAAAACTAAATATTCGAGAATTTTCTAGTAAATTACTCCAGATATATATTTTTTGTTTTGGTTTATGGGCCATCCATGCAAGCCTCAAACATACCACTAACAATTAGCATATACATTGTCATGGATTCCAAACACAACTACCAACATTGAGTGTGTCTACCATCACCACAAACAACACTGATCTTTCACCTCACAGTGCACATCATGTCTTTATTGCAGCATCTTCCATAGCCATTTGTTTTTTACATTCATTTTTTGGTGCATTACAACACTCAGAAAGTTGATACAATTGCTTGATAGATCTCAAGGGAGCCCGACAAGTGGTTGACGAAGACATCTAACAACCATCACAAGATAAAATCTCAGGTTATTGTATCATCGACCAGTACTGATGTATCCTATTTGTTTGGTCTCTGCTAGAATGCAAACAACAATATGATGTCAATTATGTTTTGTGGTCAGGGCAAATGGCACAACACTTGATACGCTAATGTAGGTCTGACTCGTGTGATCTCTCGTGGTTAATGGATCCATTAACAAACTCAATTAATTTCTTCTCGAGCTCCATATTTTCTGAACCGACGAGCTTGTCCAACTTCTGCCCATCCTCGAGGAAAAAGAATGTTGGAGTTGCTTGGATATCCCATGATGCCGAAAAATCCTGTCAAGAACCAAACACAGTCTTATACCAATTTTATGTGCTCTTTTTTCCGATCTATGACTGGCATTAGGTATAAAACTTGGAATAGTTCAACCAATATGAAGCACGCTATTGAGATATTTCTATTAAGAACTGATTAATGTTTCCCATTTATCAATTATATGTAGCAAATAGATAAGAAGCATTTTTAATTAAATAAACTGATGATAATGTTGGAATTCTAAATTTTAATCACCAAAGACAAAAATATGCATGAAGAGACTTCATGCAAAAAAATCAGCTAGACAAGAAGCAATAAGACCACATCAGAGAACACATCAAACTGATTTAAATGGCACAGTAGGCGATCATTGAATTTTTACAAAAACACCACCGTTTTCACCAATTGAAAAAAAAATAAAGATACTTAAAATGAAGGAAAGTACTCACTGAGAGTTGATCGACATCAATTGCCAAGAAAATAAATGTAGGGTATTTTGCAGATAGTTCGGCAAAAAAAGGTGCAATCACTCGACACGGATCACACCAAGCAGAGCTGAAATTCACTATGACCTGTCAACAGTAAATAAAACTACATGGCATGAGATGATCAGGAATTAAAGAAAACCAGCAAAGTAACAGTAGTTGGATTAAAAAGATAACATTTGCATCTCTCTTTATCAACATGAGAGACTGATGCAAGAGGATCTATCTTTTAATTGTAAACTGTGGTTTTATTAGGCCATAACATCCAAGTGCTTGCTAGCATCCGTTGTCCTTTATTTGTCTGATGATGTCTAATAGAATAGTTTTAGGAATTCAATCGAGGGATACAGCAATGATGTTCTCGCATATAAATAACACTTTAAAAAACACAACAAAAACAACAAGGCAATCCTTGTTACAAGCCCCAGGATTTATCTTGGAACAAAAACAATGATGACACAATAACATTGGTCAAGATATACTATATATGCACCAGGGTGGTTATGAGTAATTAGACTACTTACCATCTTGCCATCCTTCTTTGCTTCTGATATCTTTTCATCCCATTGCTCTTTATTAAATATCTTATCAACATTTGCTCCATAGAATATCCCATCATCAATTACAGCTGCTTTCTTAAACACAGAAATTATGTTATAAGTGGCTTCAACAAGGCTATCAGGAAACAACAACCATATTGCTTCAAGTACTGAGAATAATAATTCCATATTGACTAAAGTCAATCATACTTTCTAGTTTCTAAACATATAGTAAAAGTTTGATTGCGTTTAAAACAGCGTCAATGGACCAAACTATTATATCATGCTCACACACACACAGATAGCTAGAAAAAACCAGAAATTCTAGCTTCAATATCATCTTCAAAACCACAAGTATTGTCATTTCTAGTTTTAGATCTACTTATGTGTGGCACTTGCAAGCTTTATTTAGTGTTTTTATTCCATCATCAACATGACAAATTTAAGTAAAACACTTAAGTTGTGCATAAAATAGCTAGAAAGCTAAAATTGAACTCTGTTTTTTTTATTAAACTCTAAAATAAAAAAAAGAAACACATAGGAAAACAAAAGAGCCATGCAAGTTGACATAGTAAATCAAACAAAAACCATAAATTCCTTAACATATTGAACTCCTTTTTTATTAAACTCTAAAATAAAGTTGACATATTGTTGTAGTAAGAAACACTAACCTTTTCCATGCAATTACCCATTCTATTCAATAGTATAAGACAATGGGTTCACTTATTTTTGCTGTAAAAAAAAAGAGCACATTCATTAGAAAATGAAAAAAACAACTTAATGCACGAAAGTGGTAGCATGTTCTAGTGATCCATCTAGGCCATAAGAAATTGGCCTAATTAATAAAAAAAGAAGCCATACAGGTAATCAGCAACAAAAGAAATCACACCAAGTAATTTTCAAATATAATTGAGTAGGATAATTTATCTATCATAGTCCACGTGTGAGGACAAAATTAAGCTGTGGATGAGTTCTGAATGTTATATTACCTCGTTATTTGCAGACCCAAAAGAGAATACTAGTAACACTCTCTGCTTACTGTAAATATTTCTAATGTACCATGCCTTCATTCTGAATGGGTCATTCTTCCGTGGGTCAATTCCTACTCTCTTTTTCTTGCATGTCTTCTTGGCTACCGAACGATGGTCTAGTTCTTCTATAATAAAGATCCAATCAGACATTTGCAGGTCCAATGAAAGAAAAATCATATATATTTTTTTCAAATACTGTAGAAATAGAATGACCATGAAAACATATGCATTATAGAATCCTACACCTGTCGTGCTACAGTTCTTGCAGGTATAACATGTATTTAGCATCCACTTATGACTAATATTATCCCATGTACCTATGATGGCATACATGATGCGACACAATTAATTCTTAATATACTTATGCGGGCCAGTCGGTTTTCATATCATTTATCATGCTAACCATCACTCAGATAGCAAACAACAACATGGAAGATAAAACCCCTTTCTATTAAAATAATATAATCCCTAGAACAGTAGCAGATTACTTGGAGATAGACCTTCAATGAACAGGAGAAAATGTTCCTTCGTCAAACCTTACAATTGATGCCAATTATGATTAAGATGAGCTATTACATTTTCAATATTAAGAAGAGGAGTTTACCAAAAACCGAGAATATGCACCATTCTCTGATTTCTAGCAAACAAATCGAGTACAGACTAAATTTATTCAAGAGAAGGACATCCCACAAAGACCAATCATGTAATAGTTCAATTACTCATCACAACATTCCAGGTCCTATAATAAGAAACTATAAGAATCATTGATTGCTGTTGGATATAATCCAAAAAGTTTGAAATTTGAAAAGTAGATCTAATGTTCTCGAACGATTAGGCCAGGAAGAAGAGCTTTTGATTAAGATATAGTCATGCAATAGAGCTTTCAAGAAATACATGAGAGCCCTAATCAGAAGAAAACATGCCAGATCCAGACCAATACAAACATATAACCTTTCGAAGGAGCCTCGTCTTGTCAGCCAAATGATGAGAACACGAGGACTAGCCGGAAGAGGGAAACAGGGGTTTTGGGTGAGACATGAAGGCCGGCAATGGCGATTCCGAGGGTATCGGCAATCACAAAGAACTTATGGGCATGGCCGCGGTATATATATATATATATATATATATATATATATATATATATATATAGATGAGGATTACGAGGAAACGAGATCATGAAATGACATAATTACCCCTTCCTCGCACCATTAATATATTAGAAGGGGGTTAATTTGGTCTTTATATTGATTTGGGCTTTGATTTAGGACCAAATAATGGATCTTAACTATGCTTTCGTCAATCTTATCGGATCGAGCTACGCACTAGATGTATACCCGATAACAAGAACAAATGAGATGCGAATCAGAATCCGCCCCTCTAGATTTATACCCGATAACGAGAACAAAGGCGATGCGGATCAGAATCCGCCCCTTCCTACATATATTTATACCCGATAACGTGTAGAAATCCAATACTATCGCTCGTTCTCCCTTTCTCGCCTCCAAATCCGGACCCCTTCCCCTTGCCGCCTTCCCCGGCCGAGTACGCCATGTCTAACCCTACGGCTGCCTCTGGATCCCGGCTTCGCGCTGGCGCATGCTCGTCCCCTCAGAGACCACTTGCCTCGATTTTTCATCCTTCATTAGGTACATGTTCCCAGTCTTCTGGAGTGGTTGTGTTGATCTTGCTTATTTAGATCCTTTTGCGATGTAGTTTTTATTGCAGTTCTGTTCGATGTATCATGAGAGTATACACCTTTGTGTGTGGATGCGGCAATTTTTTGAGGTCTTTGGCTGTTCTGAAGGTCTAATGAATAACCTAATTCGAATATTCACCATTACATCTGCTATTTGAGGTACTATTTTGCTCCCTACACTGAAGGAAAAGGATGAAGAAGGATGTTATTTAGTGAAGATGTAACTAATAGATTAAGGTGTCTTCAAGATCATTCTGATCTTACTTACTGGCTTAGCTTTATGCAAGAATAAATCTCACCACAAGCTAGCTGGAATAATTTTATAACACTTTATGTCGGCAAATTCATGACATTCTTCCCCTACATATGCCTGTTCAAATTTGCTTTGACATGGAGTGGATATTTGGTCGGACACCATTGTACTCGAACTCTGCATCATGTGCATGCTAATCTTTACTTTCCTTCATTTAAGCACTTCAATATGCAATCAACTGCTTTACCTCCAGCCTATAAGACACCTGCATTTTCCTCTTCCCATTTGCACAGACTCTCTGTAAACATGTTAATAGACAACTATTCAAATTCAAAAATGTTCTAACAAAAATGATAGTTGGTTTTATTGGTTGCAATTATTTGGGAAACTTATTAGCTCAAATTTAAGTATACTGATTGACAGAGAAATACAATCATGTATATATAGTTGTGCAATACAAAGTTAAGTATTACATTTTTTTAGCTTTGTCTTTATCTTCATATGTTGACGATGTCCATAATCTTGAGAGAGTAGTCTTAGGGTTCTTATTGTACAATCATGTATGTATACTTGTGCAATACAAAGTTAAGTATTACATTTTTTTTAACATGTCTTTATCATCATATGTTAACTTCATATTTTTCCATCTGTATTCGTGTTCTTATTGTAGAACTTTTGTTTAATCTCGTTCTCGATCATTTGATCAAGTTCAAGTGTGGAGTCCGTGATGTATCATATGAAAGTACATCATTTTGCCTTTGGATCTCATGAGTCATGAGTATACTTTGTTTGTTTTCTTATACACCCTTGGGTTTCTAGGGTGAAATGAAAATGTATGATTTGTGAAAGTTGCCGCCAGGGAGTGCCTTCTCATATACTGGTACCATACCTGTCTCTAGGCAGACTTATACATACGGTGCACAATCCCATGTCAGTGTGCGATATGGGTGACTATGACAAAATGTAAAAATCTTGAGAAATTAAAGCAAAATGACAAATAAAAACAGAAATACCATTCTAGCATGCCGCTTTACCCACAAAAAGAAAGAAAAATGACGAGAAAAGCTACAAGGAGAAAACAAAAAAGAAAATGACAAAAACAACATGAAACGGGCCCATGTACAGTCTGTTCAATGGGAAAACAAGTGAGAAGATGAAAAGCAGAAAATATTTTCATGGTGTGGGTTGATGATGGTTTGCATTCGTTGGGGGGATTGTGGTGGACACCTGCTGGTGCCCAGATCTATTGAGATTTTGAAGGTTTTCTCTTTGTGGCTTTTGTTAAGAAATGGAGAGAGCTTAGCTAGCCAGTGGAAGGGGAGAGGCTGGTCAGTGTTGTTTGTGGAAGAGATGATGCTGGGAGGTGGTTGGTTATGTCCTGTTTATAAATAAACATAAAAAGGAGCTTTAGTTCTACCAGTATGTACACCAAGACCCTGATTCACTGGAAAAGGCTGCTCTGCAACTGATAAGTGTGGAGATGGAGTATGGTCTGGTGAATCACCAATATATAGCAGAATGGAAATACTTGGTTGTTGCAGCTGGTAAAACCTTTCACCATTTTTACCAGCTTCTTGACCATCATTCCCATCATAATACCCTACATACTTAATCAAAATGATTTGCCATGAATTGTGGAAGCATCCCAAATTTAGATAAGTGAAGAACTTTTTTTTTTTCTTTTTACATGATTTTTAGTAAGCTATCTATGGCAAATTGCCAATATGTGTAAATAAGGCATTAGCCTATTCCTATGTAACACATGATAAACAGTATTTTGAGCGACTTAATGAATGTGGAATCACCCTAGTTATTTGAGATTGTCGATGGAGGAAAACAGCTAATTCATTCAGCATAAATTGGAGTTGTGAAATATGGTCCAAAAAATGGTTTGCTTATGAGGTCATAAAATGTGTTAAGATAGACTGTGATGTATGACTTGAAGAAAAGACATGAATGATTAATTCACAAGTAGGATTTGCATATGAATTCCCGAGGAATCATAGTTCTCCATTGAAGTGTATACAATTGTGCATGAGAATGGATCATGAGGAATCGATGTACATTGTGCAATGACTAGGAAAAATCTTGTTCAACCGTGGATAATCGACATCCACTTATTTGACGGTTGTTCCTTTGGTTTCTGTGTGTAACGTCTTTTTTAGGTTGGAAAATATACTTTCATGTAGCTAATCAAAATTATGCTCAGCAAAGGTCGAACTTGATATCCGTCCCTATTATTCCACATTCTCAGTAGGAAGGTTAAGTAGTTGACACCAAGGTAATATCAACATGGATCTTCGTGGAACACTCACTAAGGACCTTCTTGTGACGCATTCCATCCAAACAGATGCAAGAACTAAATACTCCTAATCAACCAAACTATTTTATGGGTATGGAAATTCTTCATATAGCAAAGCTTTTCTTCCATAAGCTAAGAAACAAATGGATGAATCTTTTGGCTTATAGAAGGGCTTCTTTTAGAAATAAAGGCCTCATCAATTTGACTAAACTTTTAATACCACAAAGTTCCCTAATGCTGCTTCAATCCATGGTAATCGCATGTTGTAGAAGTATGTTATTAGTGGACTTGCTTTAAATGTCATCGCCATGTGATTTCGGAAACTGCAAAACCTTATTTGAAACATCTACTCCGAAATTTTTTTTCTCCCTTCTTCTTTACTAGTTTCATCTTGGGAATGTCATGTCTGTATTATTATCTCAAATGGGACCATGATTGGTACTAGTTCATTAAGTGAATGATCATTTCAAACTTTTAACTCCTATCGAAATGAGATTAATCAGTGAAGTTATCTACTGATCTGTATATCATGCAATCTACCTAACACTCTCTCTGCCTTTCACATCATCAACTAGCTCATAAATAGACATCAAAATTCAATTACTTTCATAGAACATGAGACCTGATTTGGTCTAACTGCATCTCGTTTCATGCTTACTGCCCAGGAACAGTAGTATTGGACGGGGGAGAAAAGTCTTCTTTGTGAAACTACAAGTACTGTAACACAGTGGTCCTCTTCCGAAGCTTTACAAGAAACATGCACATCGTTGTGGTTCAGGAACCCCTTTCAACTTTGTGAATCGCCAATGCTTTTCGAGTGGTGGGTTCTGCTGCTGTTGCTTGATTATTTCTTCAGTCCAAGTCCGTGAATGTGCTGCAAAAGAGAGGACGCTTTGGGCCTACCCACATGACTTGCTTGAGCGAGGCCAAGCGGCGCCTTCTCCGGCAAGCATGCCTGCGGCGATGCGGCTTCTTCCGAGTTCCCATCTCAGTTCACTTATGGTTGGTGTGCCATTTACTTTCCCTCCTCCCACTCCTCCGCAGTACAACTTTTCTCCAGAAGATGTTGGCTTCCAGGTTACGTCTCCGACATGTACCCTTATTATTGTCTGCGACAAGGCTGACCCCTTCTCTTAATCTTTTCAGCACAGAGAGATCTACCGTTTGTCGTCCCCAGATGTACCTAATGAACGATATAGATTTGCTGCTGCTGCTGCTGCAGATTTGTCACCATCTTCGACGACAACACAGTACTAATTGATACATCCCCCTAGATTGGGCTTATTTAACCCCATTCAGATCCTTGGTCTAAAGCTTAGTTGATGATCTGTATAAATTTCCTGATGTAAATATATTTTCATTGAGACAATATTACTATCTTATTTCAACACTTTTTTATTATATCATCTAATATTATTATTTGGCTGGTGCATATCAGCAGGGTGGAAACACGCAAGAATAAATGGGGCCACGGGATACCTACCCAATCATGATGGGTCCGGCGAGATCGCAGCCACCGGGGTGGCATTACAAGTATCTCGCCACATGTCGCTCTTACACCTTCCCCTTTGCCCCCACATGGTCTACTTTTCTCCACGTGCCCGTTGACCCGATACGTTACCCTCAGAAAAGTCGCGTGCCCAATTTATATCTACCATTTCAACCTTCAATCCATTATTTTCTCACATGCCATTCTCAAAAATAAGAAAATACAAGAAAAAATCACCAGCAAACAAGCAAAACTGTGACACGTCACAAGCTTAGATTCCAAGAAAAGCTCCATCTACTCTACGCTCACTCTCTCTTTCACGCTTCACTCAAATAACTGCTCCTCCATGTTTTGTTCCCCGAACATGACAAAAACAAAAACATTAATAGTACATAAAAATAATTTAAGCTATAAGCAACTCGTGAAAGGACGACACTACCCCTGTGAACAATACTGCCCGGGACCCGTAACAGTCCATCCGCTAGGAGAAATCCTCGGCGTCGAAGTCGCCGAACTCCGCCTGCAACAATCGACGCGTCGGGCGGCAGTACTCCGTGAAGAATAGCGGGGACGCGTCCGCTCCGAACCCGAAGGGGTCGACTTCCTCGTTGCCGGTATAGTCGAACGGCGCCCACTCGTCGCCGTAATGGAGCACTGACGTCGGAGAGGAGCGCGCCGCGGTCACGCCGTCGCCGCCTCCTCCACTGACTTCGCACTTCGCTTCTTCTTCCTCGGTCGTCTGTGCCGCCGGTCTCGCGGCCGGGAAGTTGGTCACCGCCTTCGAGCCTTTCAGCCGCACGGCGGCCATGTCATACACCGTGGCCGCCTCCTCGGCCGTGTCGAACGTCCCGAGCCAGACCCGCTTCCGCTGGCGCGGGTCGCGGATCTCGGCGGCCCATCGGCCCCACGGCCGCCGCCGCACCCCGCGGAACTTCCTCCTCCCGCTCTCCCCTCCTCTCGCCGCCGTCTCCTTCCTCGTCACCGCCGCCCTCCGCCGCGGCACGGGAACCACCTCGATCCCGATCTCGTGCACCTGCCGCCTAACAAGCCGGCGGGCGCCACACTCTCCGTCACTCGACGACGAATCGGTAGCATCCACATCATCGAAGTGGATCCGGACGACCCTCTTACGGTATTCTGATCCCCGGTAAGCCGCTCTCTTCGGCAGGATCGTCTTCCTCGTCTTGACGACGTGCTCAGAAAACTTCAACTCCTCCCGGCGATCCATCGCAGACCGAACCTCTCTCTCTCTCTCTCTCTATATCTCTACAAGCCGCAAATCATCCCAAAAAGGAAGAGCAAAGCCATGGATTCCGATTCGACCAAAAAGAGGGACACTCGTTTCTCCTCCTCCTTTCCACTCACACAAACCTCTTAAAACATGAAAAGACGGATGTGGAGTCGGATCAAAAGGGTAGGGTTTTAGCGAGGGGTTTGCGTCTCGATCCAACGCGGGAAAAAAAGTGACGGGGAAGGGGGGGCGTCATTTAAGCTTTTTACCCAACATCCAACCACCGTCTTCCTCTGTGTCGTTTTGATATTACCATTTTGTCCTCGCACAGCTGGCTTCCGATCACAAGCGTCAGGCTCCCGCAACGGACGGCTCCGATTACATCGATGTGATCTCGCACCATTTTGGCACCCAAAATATGTTGGCAAGCGATGAGCCGTCCGATGGGCAACCAACGGTGACGGCTAGCTAGCTTTGGTCAAAACACGCTTAGCTCTTTCTTTTGTTTTTCGAAAGACGCACGTGATCGCGACACCTGTCTTAGTCCGCAAAATAAGAAAAAGGAGACCGCAGCAGTACGAGATTCGCGTTTGACTGCTTCTCTCCCATTAATCCGTTGGGAGGTCTTCTTTCTGATCAAAGATAAACCAACATATGTGCATGTGATACCATTAATGACAATTTGACTTACTGGAATAATTGATTTAAGTCTAATTACTAATCTAAAACGTTTAAACTCAAGTTAACGAGAATACACTCATCAAATACTTAAATACTAAGTTTTCGACTAACCTCAAATACTAACTCAGACTTTGACCAGGCGTTGACCAACTATAGCTGGTTCATGCAAATGCCTTGTATTGGTGAGATAAGAGGATCAACTGCATAAGGAGAGGTTCCTACTTGTAGGAGAAAAATATCAAGCACATGTTCATGGCATGAAAAGGATAAATTGAATGGCTAAAAATCGACAACATAGCATACAAGTAAATGTAAAAACAATTAGAGATTAGCTTGGAGCAAACTTGGGCATGCAAGAAATCTATCAATTTTGAACAATAAATGACTTGCAGAATAAGATCTGTTGCCATACCTAACGTATAAATGGGCTGCATTGTGCTTCATGTGCCTGCTTGTGGCGTTTGGACACACTATCATCTTGGCTTCTCGGAGGATGGTCTGTTCTCCGAGTCGGAGTGCTGAATGTCCTCGATCATTCTGATCACCTCCTCCATTTTCGGTCGTTGATCTGGAGCTTTTGAAACACATGCCATCGCAATCTGAAGCATCTGAACCATTTCTTCCTCGACGTGCGGATACCTCATCAACTCTACATCAAAAACTTCAGCAGTCCACTCTTCTCGAACCACAGATTGGACCCATCTTGGTAGATCAGCAACATCATCACGTCCTGGAGACTGAAGTGGAGCTTTTCCCGTGAGCATCTCAAGTAGCAAGACACCAAAGCTGTAGACATCAGATTTCTGGGTATATTTTCTAGTCTCGATGACTTCGGGTGCACGGTAGCCCACTACAATTCTGGATGGGGTTGCTGCAGAGTTCATGAGTGGTGCAAGGCCATAATCACAGACACAAGCATCAAGTTCCTGAGTCAGGAGTATGTTATTGGATTTAATATCTCCATGAATGAACTTTCCACTGCCATCAATGTGAATGCAACCGATGCCACGTGCTGCTCCAAGAGAAACCTTTATCCTCGACTCCCAGTCCAAGGGAGTTTTTCCAGCTCCCCCCTTATTCCCTGCCATTGAAATCAGGCAAAGCTATCAGGATATATATCCCAAATAAACAAACTTCACATGTACTAAGAGTGATAGATGTAATTTATGATACTTCGAGGCTAAAACAGAGCGACTTTGCTCCAATTCATCTCATACAGAATGCTGCCTACCAAGGAGTAAGAATTCATTCGGAATCTAGTAGAGACGGACTTCAGAACAAACTATACTAGGAGACATTTTAATTGATCTTATTAGAATTTTAATAAAGATCATAGCCAAATAATATGGGCAAGTAGCAAAGAGTACAATTTATCTTCTTTAGCTAGAACTTTTGCCTTACATTGCCAAACTACCATAAAATGAAAACCTATTCAGTCCTTTTGTCTCTAGTAAACTTGAAGTACATTTTGGAAGTTCTG
Organism: Musa acuminata AAA Group; assembly: GCF_036884655.1. Lineage (NCBI taxonomy): Eukaryota > Viridiplantae > Streptophyta > Magnoliopsida > Zingiberales > Musaceae > Musa > Musa acuminata. The sequence goes on along the minus strand of NC_088344.1, from coordinate 34,113,156 downwards.
GGTTTGGATGCTGGAGACATGGACCCCCTTGATAAGGTTGTTAATTTGTTTCTGGAACATGTTGTAAGATGCCTACATATGAGGTCTTATGTCTTCTTGACTTGAAAACTCGAGAATTCAGTGGAAACAATCATCATCTTGACTTGAAAGACAACGCACATATCTTTTGTGCCACATCTATGTTGCCATATGCAAGATAAGGCGAGACCATTAAATACTTTAGTTTAAGACTATATTGAAAATTAATTACCAACTTTATTGGCAATGATGTTTAATTGCTGCAGATGAAACACATGTCTACTTACAAAGCCTCCAAGTTTTGCAATTCCATGTCCAGAACATCATCCATTAATGCCTAATATATTTAACTGCCTATAATTACATCAATAGTTATTCCTGATGGTAATGCCTTCAATGACTTAGTTGCATGACAACAGAAGAAATGTAGAGTTTGTGAAACATACCATGCAAGAGGGAGGATAAATTGCCAGAAGGGAAATAATCATATATTAGAAGCTTCTCATCCTTGGAGTAGTAATAAGCTCTAAGTGGCAATACATTGGGGTGTGGCCTGACACTTCCTATCATTTCCATCTGCTGTTCAAACTCTCTCTTTCCGATGATTACTTCCTTCAACCTCTTCACTACAACTGTTGTACCATCTTCTAGAACAGCTTTATATGTGGTCCCATGACTTCCCTTCCCAAGAACTTCAGCAGAAGCTCTTAACAAATCTTCCAAATCAAAATTATAAGAACATCCCTCAAAGAAAACCAATTTATTCTTCTCGGCCTCTTGAACACTACTGCTGTACTCCTCCTTAGGTTTCTCGCTTCTTCCACCAAGAGAACCCTTGCCTTTTGATTCACCACTGCCTTGCCTACGTTTCCTCTTGGAAAAGCATACCAAAATTAAAACAATGAGTAGAAGCAGAAGAGCTGATCCACCAGCAGCAATTGCAATGATGACTCCCGTACTTATTTTTTTCCAAAAGCTTCTTTTGGGTTTTGTAGGGGCTTCTGCTGGGAAGGGTGGAGAGGAGGGAGGAACTCCAAAGCATTGGGCTAAAGGAGTCCCACAGAGGAAAGGGTTACCCAAGAAAGACTCCACTGGGAACTTTTGAAGTGAAATTGGTATGGGGCCACTGAGGTTGTTATAACTCAGATTCAGACGTCTAAGCTTGGGCAGTTGAAGGTTAGGGATGGGTCCAGAAAGAGAATTGTTCTGGAGAAACAATGCGGTAAGAAGAGTAAGGTTTTGGACTGTCAATGGAATTTCACCGACGAACAAATTATAGGAGAGATCAAGAAATGTTAGGTTGGAAGAGAGCAAATCAGGTACAATTCCAGATAAATTATTATGTTGAAGGTACAAAGAATGCAAAGAAGGAATTGATGGGACATCTGGAGCAAGATTTAGAATAAGGCGGTTGGACCGAAGACTTAAGACTTCAAGGGCATCAAGTTTCCCAAGTGTATCAGAAGGAATCGAGCCAAAAAGGCCAACCGCTGGCAGCCGGAGAGTATGGACACGGGTCTTATCAGGTGTGCAAGTGACTCCAACCCAAGATGAACATATGGGGTTCTGGGAACTCCAGTTCAGTTTCCGGCCATGAGGGACTGAGGCAGCAAAGGCCAGGAGTGCTTCCTCATCAGAACTTAAGTCAGCAGTGGTAAGTGGTGGAAGGTATAACATGAGGTAAATAAAAGGAAGTGCTATGAAAAGCATAGAGTGACCCATTGGTAATAGTAAAAGAATGCAATGAACAATTTCCAGATTGTGCTTTAAGAGGCTATAATGTCCATCTGCACAGGAAAAAGAAGAAACAAAAGAAAGGGTAAGTACATGCCAATGACCTTAGCAACATGCAAGAAGAAGATGCTTGTAAGTGCTTTCTTCATCCAATAATTGTGAAAGGGAAAGTTGGGAGAAGATAGTGATAACATTCATCAATGATAAAAAGCAACAGACCCTCCTTTAACAGGAATAAGAATCTTCCTGGTGTTTACAAAATTCAAATTTCTCATCTTGCCACAAACCAAATTTCATCTACAAATTGGAAAGCAATCCAATGTTTCTGCAAGACTTTAATGATGACATCAACCACTTATTCCCTAGTAGCTGCTTCGAAGTGGACCACTTCGAGTGGCAGGCCTCTCCTAAAGGAGGCATGGTTTCTCATAATCTCATTTTCTATTACTTTCCTATACCTACAAAAAAATTACATGCTTGCGTTAACTGCTAAGCTGCTGCAATCTTTCCAAAGATTAACAACACGAGACTTGCACAAGAACCAAGATTTTTGAAGAGGATGAAAAAAACACCATTTTTTGTTTAAGAGAAAGAGCACTCGAGAGACTGAAGAAGCTCACCTACCTATAGCTAATGCAACCCACCACCACATTCTAATACACTGAAGTGGAACAGTACAAAAGGATCGCCTATCAAAAGAGACGACCTCTATACTTTTGAGACTCTAACCAAAGAAAAGGCAGAATCGAATTCATCTTTTCTCTTTATCTCCCTTTACCAACCAAGGACAAAAGGTTGAAGCTTTGGAGCAGGAAGACACTGAGGCAAGTATTCGGTGGCTGAACATTAGACAGCCTGGTGCAAGTTAGACCCACCCACTAAAGGACAGCACATAGATAAACAACTACTGAAAGGCATCCCGGAAGTATATGCTCGATTAAACCACTCATTCCAACTAAAAGAAACGCCAAAGATGTTGTTGCAGATCTCACCTGATTCAAAGAGGACAACCTTGGCTCCTCATATCCATCGATATTGGTCCAAGGATCCATCAATGCAGCTGCGGAAAGCTAAACTTCAAGAAATCCCTAAACAAGGGAAAGAAGGTTAAGTTAAAAAGAAGAGACTGTCGGCTAAAATCATGAATGTCAAACACTGAATAGGGAAATTACCTGCCATAGACCGTAGAGATTCGAACTTTCTCTGCACTAGAAATTGACAGCAGCTTCCGAGAGATGCAAGAAACCGAGATCCTACGGGGAACAAAAAGGCATTCTCCGACGAATTCGTCTCCAGGTGTCCAAAACTGCAGTTTCGGCTTACGAAACCAGAGTAATCGACGCGGAACTCGCGGCGACGAAGAAGAAGAGCGATTTCGAGGTCTTCAAGTCGGATACCTTGAGGCTCCACCGGAGCCCGCAGAGGAAACGAAGCTCCCCACCTCGAATGCCGTCGCCACGAGATGTCGGAATCGGACCGCCGAACCGTCAAAGCCCCGTCGCAGCTTGCGCCGATGCTGATTCCGAGAGAGAGAGAGAAAGAGAGAGAGAGAGAGAGAGAGAGAGCGAGAGGGGGAAGTGGCGGAGAATATAGGAAATGCGTTCGGGAGATATTTCTGAGAAAACCCTTTAACTTTAACTATATTTATCGACCGTTGGATTCTTGCATTTACGTACCTAACATTGACATTTTTGTTTCTCAAAGTCCCTATCATTAGCAATATAAAGGCGACGAATATATGCGTAAAAGCTCACATCAAAGATAATATTTTTAAATGTACTCCCTCAGAAAAAGCGTGGAAGGTCCAAAGGACCTGCAGGTGTCAAAGTCACGCAGATGTCGAGATTTACGCGAAAGGACACTATGCGCAGCAGCAGCACAGTCTCTTACCGGTTCGACACTACCCTTCCCGCCACCCCCCTTCCGATTGGATCGTGATGCGGCGCCCGCGCCTTGCTCGATCAAGAGTTTTCACTTTAAGCCAAATTAAGAGAGAGAGAGAGTGTGTGTCAAAATTTTCATCACACAGGCGCGTTGCCGTTGACCCTTGAGGGATGGGATGACCCTTCTGATCGGTTGCCATTCTGGGACGTGCAAGGCGACGTCAGACGGCACCGCCCCAAGCTCCCGGGACGAAACATATAACATATCTTCTTAGTATGAGCTCTCGGGACGGGACGTATGACGTAGAGCTCTGACTTGACGTGCTGTGTCGGCTGTGACGTGTTCATGCCGTCAAAATATATAGTATCACCTGTGTTGTTCACTCAACTAAAAAGAAAATAGTTGTTGAGATGATTAATTCATTGATGCAGTAATTATGCTGCAGGAATCAAAGAAACTATTGCTGGTGGTTAGTAACTCCGTCGAGCAGGTGTGTGCAGTAATTTTCATAAAGCAAATTTTGGTGTAGAGAAAGACATAATATTTCATTTCAGATTAGTTAATGATGCGAAAAGAAAATATAAGATAGAGAAAATTAAAAGAGAAAAAAAAGCGAGGGATTAAACTAATATTTTTTATCTTTTGTTGATAAGTCTTTATATATATATATATATATATATATATATATATATATATATGATAAAACTTATTTATTTATAGGAACATGAGAGTTATCAAGTTCAATTGTTGAGGATGCATTGTATGTAATCTATCTAATTTACTAGTGGTTTATTATTTTTATAATCTTTTATTTTATGATGATTTTTATCATCGTGTAATCTCTCCAGTTTTACTAAAATTTAAAGTTTATAATTATTTTCATCCATGTGATTATGAGAAAGGTTTAAGTCCTCCTTTTTAATCAAATTTAATTCTCTTAACATCTTCTTAAACTTAATTTATTTTTATCACATATTCCGAGTGATGTCTTCATCATCAAAAATATGTTAGGTTTAGTGAAAATATTTATAGCTTGATCATCGAATTTGATGTAGTTCAATTAAACTTCCTCATCCTTGATTTTATCTCGAATAAAATGGTAATTAAAGTCAATATGTTTGTTTTGTTCATGGAAGACCAGGTTCTTGGTCAATGTAAATACTAACTTGTTATCAACATTTTTCTTTGTAACTTGATCTTGTGAATAATTAACTTCGTTCAAAAGCTTTTTTAGTCATATAGCATGACATACACATGATAATACCACTATATATTTCATTTCATATGTTTATAATAAGATTGTTTCTTAGAATATCAATCGAGAACAATGTCGCCTATATAAAAATAAAATCGGTTATACTTTTTCAATCTTCTAGCCAACAAGTCAAAACTCATTAGAAAGTGAATATAGTAGACCATGAATTCTAGTACCTTTGATGTAGTGTACAATTTTTTAGCTGCTTTCGTGTATATCAACTTTGGTTCTTTTATAAATCAGCTTAATAATCCAATTTTATATAAAATATCTAATCTCATGCTAGTTATGTATCTCAACCTTCCCACTAAGCTTTTGAAATAGATTAAACCATTGTATATCCTCCTTTGTATATCCTTCTTGTAAAATGAAGATACATTCTTTATTTGGCTTCACTTTGATACAAGATAAATAAGTCATGAGTCCGATGTTGATTATTTTACATTTTTTTAACTATTATTTTGCTTGAATTCTTTAAACATAAGTAAGTTACTTCTAATAAAAATAAGATCATTTATATACAAGCAAATAACTAAGATATCTTTATTTTTTTTTACCTTCTGACAAATAGCACATTCATAAGGATATTGTTTATAATTATTTTGTTTGAAGTAGGCATAAATAACAAGTAGCACATTCATAAGGATATAGACATTCATAAGGTGCTTATTCTATGCATATTTTTTCTTTAAGAAAATTATTCAAAAATATGGATTTAATATATATTTAATAAATAAATTAATTATTTTATACAGTAATGAATATAATCAATCTAATAGTTTTCATTCATGAATATAATCAATCTAATAGTTTTCATTCAAGAAAACGGGGGCAAATACCTTATCATAGTTGATGCCAATTTTGTTGCTTACAATTCATTGCCATCAATTTAACTTTATGTATTTTTCTTGTAAACCCATTTCATACCAATAGAATTTTTTATATGAGACAATGATACTAGTTTTATTTTTAGACTTTTTATTTTTTAACAAACTGAGCTATCTTCTGATGATAATTGTATAGGAAAAAAGATGTTGACAATGATGATGGTGAAGTAATTTCAAACTTTATTTGCTTTTGTTCACTTTCATGCAACTCTTCGATATTCTTCTATCAATTCTATACATCTTCTTCATTAAACTCTACATCCTTAATTATAACAATCTTTGAATTATTATGATCAAATAATTTATACGCCTTAGATTTAGGATCATACTTAATGAAGATGAGTTTGAAACTCTTGTCCTCTAACTTGGTATTTTTTTGAAACATAGGATGCTTGGTTTTGTTCTGGTCATACATATTATGGAGTTTTGTTTTCCAAGCTTGATATAAGGCATCAATTTAGGATGTAGATGACACAAGCCATCTCTTCCCTCAAAACTCTAGCATATTTTTTTTGTCTTGATCATAATTTTCACCATGTTAAAAATCATCTGTGTTATATTCATTTTACAGATTTTTAAATGCTTTAGATGTGAATTCACTACCTCAATCAGAGTAGATGGTTTTGATGCAAAAGTCACTTTCATTCTCCATAAAAGTTTGGATCTTCTTGAATATAACAAAGACTTCTCATTTTTATTTCGAGAATAAACTTTAAGTTTTTCTTCTATAATCATCAATAGAAGTTAAAATTTAGTAATATTTATCAAAAGATGTTGTAGCAATAAGAGCATGAACATTGATGTGAATAAGTTGAAGCGGCTAATTTACTCTAAAATTTGTCTCATGCAAAAAACTTGTTCTTTATTGTTTGGCCAAAATAAGCTTTTTACATATTTGACCTGGGTATTGTATATAGAAAAAATTATTTATCCTTTTCTTTAGTGATAATATGTTGAAATATTTGAGGTTCAAGTATCCATGACCAGTCATTCATATAAGTTTTTAAACATTGTGTCACATCATAATTAATGGTTAAGATAAATAATATATTATTTGACGTCTCTAGTTGAGTAATTAAGTGATTTGTATTGATTTTAATAAAGAGTTATTTGTATTTCATATGAATATCATAATAATTTTCTAATATTTGTTTAAGACTACAAAAATTATTCTTCATATGTGGCATATAATAAATATTTGAAAGAAATTGATGACTTCTATCTTTGAAGCATATAAAAATATTATTTTTGCCTCTCACTAATACTTGTGAGGAGTCTTCGACTTATTCATTTACTATTTCATCCAACTTTAGGAATAAATTTTTATAATCACGTGATAGCTAACCCCGGTATTTAAGTATCACTTGTCTTGAATAATGATATCTTCTTATTTATATGCTAGCAATGAGATAGAATTTTCTTAAGAATATTATTCTTCATATCTAATATATAATAAAGAAATTAATGACTTTCATCGTCAAGGCATATTAAAATGTTATCTTTGCCTCTCATTGATACTTTTAATGAGTCTCCAAATAAACTTATTTATTTACTATTTTATCCAACTCTATGGATAGATTTTTGTAACCACACATGTAATTGCTAGTCCTTGTGTCTAAGTATCACTCGCTTTAAATGATGATATCTTCTTATTTATATGCTATAAATAAAAGAGAATCTTCTTTGTTCTTTTCAACACAATTAGTATTTTTCTCAACTTGATTGTTCTTATTATAATAGCATTCAAAAACATAATAAATTTTTTTTTATAATAAGTATTGAATTTTGGAACAATTATACCTTTGGCCTCTTGTATCTTTTTTTTCTTGTTCTTATTTTGGACTTTGATCTTTTTTATTATTTTTTTCCCTTCCTTCTTGACCATGTCCTCTAAGATAATCATGACCTCTTCCATGTCCTTGACCTCTTTTATAACCATGATCACTTAGCTTTTATTTTTTTAATAAGATTTTTATTTGGAGAACTTGTTTCACTATATTTGTTTTTTTTTTATTGACTAAATGTTAATGTGCTTGCAAAGAACCCATTATCTTATTAATAGTTATTTAGTCTAAATCATTTGATTTTTAAATAGAGATCATAAAAATATTGAACTTTTCAAATATTGATTAAAGTACTTTTTGGACCATATGTATATTTCCTAAATTCTCATCATTTCTTTTTGATTGATTAACAATAATAAAAGCTCTCCTAAAATAATCTAAAATAGTCTCAAACTCATTTATTTACCATGAGTTTTGATGAATTTTTTTTTCATCTTTTTAACTCCTTTGAAAGAGTTTTGATGAATCTCCCAAGTATCTTTAGAGGTGTTGCCAATTGTAATTTTCTCAAAGTTGCCTTCATCTAACCCTTCGTAGATAAGGAAGAACACATTCTTTTTTGTCTTCCTTATGTTATTCAAAAAAAATCTCTTTGGTTTACTGTAAAGATGACATTATCTTAAAGATCCTCATAGCTTTTTTTTAACACTTCCCACTTGTGATCCAAACAAGACCATCATATATGATGCTCTATATTTTTTAGTTGTTTTTTGTAAGGTGAGACATTTGAAGTTAAATGCTATTAGCCATTTCGACTTAGCTTTGATATTACTTTGATAGGAAATAGAAAGGATAAGATAGAGAAAGTCCAAGAGGAAGAATTATGAGATGAAACAAGAGACAAATTAAAATTTTTATTTTTTGAGATAAGTCTTTAAATTTTTTTTTTCATGATAAACTCTTCCATTTATAGGGTCATAGATGAGAGTTTTGTAATTTAATCGTTAAAGCTACTTTCATATACTTTTATTATATGTAATTTATCTAATTTACTAATGATTTATTATTTTCATAATATCCTTTTTCATGGTATTTTTATAATAGTATAGCCTCTCCATTCTCACTAATGATTTGGGGAAGATATCTAGTTTTACTTAGTTCAATCGGGATGTATATTAAGAACTTATTCTATCTTAGATGTTAAAAATACATCGTGTTGAGCTTGAGTTCTATTTCTTATCTAATGATCAATATTGGGACGTATATCTAATACTCAAATTTGATTCTCAAAATAGGTTTTGGAGATAAGAAGAGTATTCGATCTTGACAATCATACTCTAGTTTACTTTTTATAGCTAATATTCCTCTAACCATATAGTTAAGGAAATATTCCTTTCTTATTTTTTTTATAATGTGGCTATCATATGTTAAACTCCATATATGAATGTAAATAGTTTTCATATCATTTACCCTCATTCAAAATTATATTTTTGAATACTTCTAGTGAGCTTTGAAGTGTCATGTCTTTGTTATCTCGATAGGTTAGCTTTTGACGACCTTATCAAAGGTTGTCTGAGTGCTTATATAAATAAACTATCAGGATCATTCAAACTCTTCTCAAAAGCATATTAGGTGAACACTGAGCTTGAGGAGAGCACATCAGGCAACTTGATACTTGATCCGAGAAAGTTGCATTGGGCTACATTTGATGCTTAATATGAGAAAGATGTATAAAGTAACTTAAAATGCTTAGCAATAGAAGGGTTTATTAGACATCTTTAGATACTTAGATCGAGGATGATCCATCAAACAACCTTTAATACTTAGCCCAAGAAGAGTGTCTTGGGCAACCTTTCATATTTAGTTCGTAGATGGTGCATTAGACAACCTTCACTATTTGGCTTGATGTGGATACATCATATGATTTTTAATGCTTAGCATGAGAAGAGTGTGTTAGGTGACCTGTGATGCTTGAATATTATTTTCAAGATTTCATTAGACATTATGAATTTGATAGAGATCAATAGATATGCTGGTTAGTCTCTTCATTGAGTGAGAAATTGACAAGTAAAAAATCATTAAGTAGAACATTAAAGATAGAGAAGTGAAAAGGCCAAAAGATATACAATGTTTATACTCTATTTAGAATTCATTTTGAGGCAAAAGAAGCCCTCACTTGCATTTCAAGTCTTCTTGAGTTTCTTGAGTCTTAGTCTTCAATCTTTCTATTCTTAATTTTGTCTTGTAACACCTTTCTCTTCTCCTCCTCAGATCAGGTATTATGGGTTCTTCATGTAACTTTTATGAGTCTCAATCTCTCAATTGTCGAATGACCGAGGGACCTAAAGTCTAGTCCTTGGATAGCCTAAGGTTGAGAAGAAAGTTATCATCTTCATCTTAGGAGGGGATACTAGTCATTAATCCAAGAGATACATTCAAAATATAAAAAGTTGCTATGAATATAATTCTACCCTCACCCACAAGTTACTAGTGCGCTTTTGTCTCATGTACTCCAATTTGGATAAGTACGAGATGATTATACCTTGATCGAAGATTTGACTTTATATATAGAAATCTTGATATATATGTCGATATATTGGAGGTTGAGCTTTATTCTTACTCCATTCGCTCATCTCGATATACCTTAGAGAATATCATTCTTTTATATGACATTTAACTTATGATTCTATCTTATTATATTCATTAATAATACAATCATATCATTATAACCTAACCCATAACCATTTCCATTTCGAATTTAGTCTAGCTCATTCTTTCGTTGTCTAATATAATTTTCTTTGTAAGAATGAATGGATCCCAAGAAGCTCAAGCATCAAATTTTGAGTCCAACATGACCAAAGCTAAGCCTGTTTTCATTACCATAATTCACCAATTTTTATTTTGTGGATATCGCAATGTAATGTGGTTGTTGAGGAGCTTCAGATGAAGGTAACGTTCCAACAACCACTTATTAGCATGCATTAATGAAGTTTGTCTTAATTTCCTACGTGAATTTACCTCTAATAACCCACTCGATATGTGATAAAATAAAAATTAAATTTTAATCAATAATTATTATATCATGTGGACATCAATAGCGAGACATATTCCTCTCCGTACCTCAAGGATGACAAGACGAAAAATATTTTATTTATATGATAATATATTTTACTCGATTGATTCACTATCAAAAGCTATATTTGGGTCGTGACAATTGAGGTCAACTAATGTTTAATAAAATTATCGGTCACACAACTTGTTGTCTTGAAATTTGGATTGATGACGGCTTTTCACCCAACAAAGTTGCTGTGTCAAACAATTGCAGCAATCAAATAATTCATTGACATCGTCCATCAGCGATATATATGTCTTACATTTCACAACCGCTAGTCAAACCACTCAAATTAAGGTAAAAAACGAAGAGCAGCTGCTTCCCATCTGTCTTAGTCAACCCCAATTACACGGTGGCTGAATCGAAATAGTCAACGAATCTGTTCTCAATCCTTGCTTCAGATTTGATTCCCCGTGTCGTCTCTCCGCATTCCGGGACGAGGCAGTCCGGCGGCTCTTCTGGTTCTTCTTGATGATTCGCCTTCCTCGTGGTACGGAGAGCTGCTTCCTCTTCCTGTAAACTCACTGCCGGCACGGCCTGCCTCCGAAGCCCTGAAGGAATGCGGCACGGTTGATGTGTCTTCGTGTTGCTCGTACAGCAGATCACTGGCGGACTGATACCCCATGAGCCGGTGAAGCCGTGGAGCCGCTATGGAGTTCGCGTCCCTTCCCAATTCTGCCTCGTTGTGCCTCTCCACCTCAGGATGAGCTCGAGCCATGGCAGGAAACGGCAAACTGAGAACTTCATGGCAGCCACCGCACTGCAGCTTATGCGCCCGCCTTCTCGATACGAGGAAGTCTGCTGGGAGTTGGAGCAACTTGGTGCACTTGTCGCAGATGACGAAGGGCGAAGCTCCCGAGACGGGTCGACAATGGCGCTTCGGCTTGTCTTTCGGACCAGACCTCTCCGCCTCATGGCCGTCGTGCTTGTGCAGACTTCCGGACCTCGAAGAACGCGAATGCAAGTCATGGACACTTGCCGCGTGCGGTCGACGCCCTTGCAGACAGCGGGAGCAGGAACAGTAGGCTTGTTGTTCGGAGAAATGCCTCCTTGGGAAGGTGGCATTTCTGGCTTGAGCAGCATCCGCGACGCAGAACTTTGCAAGATGGTCTCTCACTTCATCGATCTTCCTCAAGAGTTCCACTTTATCGTGCAGATGTGTGCTTTCGGGCGCCATCCAGTTGTGCGTGGACTGGAATTCGTCGGAGTCGAACGACGACATCCCTCCAACTTCATCGCTGCCGCATCTGGAAGAGCTGCCATCTCCGATGGCGTCAAAGCTTCGCATCGTACGCGAGCTGTTCCTCTCATTTGATGGATTGGGTGCGAGATACCTGGATTCGAGGTTGGCCTCGGCAGAGGCGGCCTTAAAAGTTCTTCGAGACATAGCCAGATGACGAGCACTGCGTCCATCATCTGAAGAAGAGACACTGCCATCGTACGCAGGGGAGCTCATCGTAGCCGGAGACTTGAGAGCATCGTAGATTCCTTCATCTCGAGCCGTGCCAGCCATGTCTTCTTCCTCTGAGGCACTGCTGTGGCCAACAGAGCGAGAAGATCGCTCCACTTCACTGGCTAAATCGGGCTTCGGAGTGTTCTCGACTTGCTCGTTCTCGTCTTCGACTATGCTAGAAGAAGCTCCACCGGCATCAGAGTCGCCGCCTTCGATTCCTTTGCCACGGCGATCGTCTTCGAGGTCATGCATGGTTGCAGGGGTTGTTGCTCTGACGACCGAAGAGGCCGATCCGGAATCTGAGAAACCATGGTCTGATTGACTCTCAGGATGGTCGACTTGGGGCGATCCTGGGGCGGCATTTTCTGCTGTGTCATCTTGATTCTTTGCTGCAGAGCAAGAAATCTCATCAAAACCAAGCATGAGGAAGGCGTCAATTGATGAGGAAGAGGGGAAGAACGTACCACGAAGTGCGATTCCACATCCCCCACACTGGTATACGGGAACATTAGGGTACTCCACGAGAAGCTTATGGCATTTGGGGCATCTCACCAGCCTCGCCATGGTTGTTCTGTGACTCCAACAACTCACAGAGAGAAGCAAGACAAAGATGATGCCTCCCAAACCCCCATCCTCTCTCATGCACTTTTCTGATTGCTGAGAGAGAAGAGAGCAAACGAAATGAATCAGATGCTACATGCAATCAATATATGAAAACCCAGTGATGTTCTCATCCCCTCTCGATCCAACTCGGTGAATCTACCTGTAGATATGTCAACTGTACCAGATCCATGCATGCTCATAAAGTTTTGACAGGAATCATTCAGTGATTCCACCACATAGAAGAGGGAAAACCAAAGAAGATTAGAACCAACAAATAACGGAAGCTTACCTCTCCAGGTTGGAGGCCTCCATCTCTTTCCTTCCTTCTTCTGTTCCTATCTCCCCTCCATCCTCTTCTTAGCGTATGCCCATCTACAGTGGATTCAGATCAAGCAACTGCCCTTTTCAGGTGGACAACAAGAAGGGTAACAAATGTTTTGGTCATAAGATCTTAAAAGAGAGCCATAAGCGACACCAAATCGACATCTAAGATCGTGTTGTGAACGCTGGTCAACGGAAGAACGTTGAGCCCCCTCCCCTCCTCCCCCGTATGAAATAACGGTGTTGGTGTACGAGAGAGCCAAAAGGGAAGACTTGGAACGATTCGGTGAAGTCCACGCTCGATAATCCCCCGGTTCAAGAAACATGCGTTGACTATTATACCCAAATCAATTCCTGTTTCTTTCGCTGTAAATAATTAGATAGGACGAGACGAGGTGGCGCACATCCGAACCCTTCCTCTTCCTCGTGATTCGGAAGCCATGGGACCTTGCAGCTCACCCCGTCTGTGTCAAGCAGCGTGTCGCAACTAGCTTCATTGGGTCTGAAGGCAACGAGAACGAGCAAGACGGAGACGGTGGCGTCATGCATGAACACCATACGTGTTTGAAAAGTATGTTGGTGCACCGTCAGCCACAGCTAATGGTTGACATGGCCTGGCGAGATCTGTTTAATGAGATGGTCAATCCACAGAGCAGATTTTATTTGAGATCAGAAGGAAGATGACGAAGAGTGCGAAATCGTCAAAGCTCGTGCGGTGACTCGTGGAATAGAGGGAACCACGTCTCGGCCTCACGAGCCCTCCGCCATTGGTTTCTGCATCCGAGACCCACCGGAGGGCCACCCTCTTCCCGTGATATCTCATCACGTCGACGCCACCGATCGGACGGTGTACAGTATCCCCATGTCCGATCATGTGTATTAGAAAAAGGATTAGTTAATTATTAGAATCACAGACGGAGGCATACCCAATTAAATACCATTACCACCAACCCACCGCTTGCTTCGTTGCGCTTGGTCCCACGAACACGCTATACGACCACCTCCGTGGGAACGTCATAAACGCACCTTCCATCCCAACTTACACCGCCGTAGCGGGCGAGCCTCCTTTACCTGCTTGGTGGCTCGGGCAGCGCAGAGGAAGACCGACCCGCCGCGTGTTGTCTCTCGCAATTGGAGCGGATCCGTGAATGGGAGCATCCAACGTTCAACGCATAGGACAGTACAGGACTTGGAGAGGATCCGATGATGGGTAGTGTTCGAGTGGGAACCAACGCACCGTCGGTTCGATCGGTGCTTATAGCCTTGGCCTGGGCTGCTGCTCTGATCCGCTACGGGGCACATGCAATGAGCGGGATGGAGGGCGAGGAGTGGGGAGCGGTAGAGAGGAGGGGCACCCACTTCGTGGTCCAGGGCCGGCCGTTCCTTGTTCATGGCTTCAACACGTACTGGCTGATGGTCTTCGCCGCCGACCCGGCGACTAGGTGCAAGGTCAGCGACGTCTTCAAGGATGCCGCAGCCGCCGGCCTCACCGTCTGCCGGACTTGGGCTTTCAACGACGGCGGGTGGCGGGCTCTCCAGATCTCCCCTTTCGTCTACGACGAAGAGGTCTTCAAGGTACCGGTGACCGACCCTTCGCCACCTGTTCGATGTTGGGTCTAAGCCGATGGATCTCATCAGGGTTTGGATTTCGTGGTGAGCGAGGCAAGAACGCACGGGATGAGATTGATGCTGTCCTTGTGCAACAATTGGGAAGATTACGGAGGGAAGGCACAGTACGTGAGATGGGGCAAGGAAGCCGGCGTGGATTTGTCCGGTGATGACGACTTCTTCTCGGATCCCACTGTCAAAAGCTACTACAAAGCCTTTGTGAAGGTAAAACACAGGTGCAGTTTGGGCTATGAGAAGCTAAGGTAACCGGTTCCGATCACATCCTCTGCTTGCTTGATTTAGACCGTCATCACCAGAGTCAACACGATCACCAATGTGGCGTACAAGGACGATCCCACAATCATGGCGTGGGAGCTCATCAACGAGCCACGCTGCCCCTCGGATCCTTCGGGCGACACGTTGCAGGTTATGCTTTCGTCGACGCTGCTTGCTTCCACGGTGCACTAACCGTGTTCGACGTTTGGTGCTGCTTGTTCCAGGCATGGTTCGAGGAGATGGCGGCGTACGTGAAGTCCATTGATCCGACGCACCTGTTGGAGATTGGCGTGGAAGGTTTCTATGGCCCGTCGACGCCCGAGAGATTGCAGCTGAACCCGAACACCTGTGCAGGCGACGCAGGAACAGATTTCATCAGGAACCATCGAGTTGCAGGCGTCGACTTCGCCTCCGTTCACGTTTACTCTGATACATGGTAGGTCGATACGATTGCTCGACGGAGCCGTAACAGGTAGTGCTACTCGTAGTTAATCGGTGTCCTCTCGAAGGTTGCCAGATCCGGACTCCAACGCGCACCTGCAGTTCGTGAGAGCTTGGATGCATCAGCACATGGACGACGCCGAGAAGTTGCTCGGAATGCCGGTCGTCTTCGGCGAGTTCGGGGTGTCGGTCAAGGATGAGAGGTTCGAGTCCAGGTTCAGGGAGACCTTCATGGAGACGGTCTACGACACCTTGCTGAGCTCCAGGATGAGAAGGGATGTCGGAGGAGGATGCCTGGTTTGGCAGCTCTTTCCGGAGGGAACAGAGCACATGGATGATGGCTACGCCGTGGTCCTCGCCGATTCTCCCTCCACACTGGACATGCTGTCACAGCACTCCAGAAATCTACAGACACACCATTCCAAGGGCAGCTGTGGGAGTTCTGAGCCCCATGAAGAACTCTGAGACTCCAAACTCAGATCCCTGTTGTGATGCTAACTAAAGCATAAAAAGCTCATGATGAGTTACGTAAGTAATACCGTCAGTTGCCATCTTCACCGAAAACCTACTTTCTCCTCGCTGGTGTGCAGATCACAACACACTGTTCATTCTTATCTTGGGTGTCTGATTCACTTCTGTAAATGCCACTGTGTTTGAATTGAGTGCAACATGAAATGAGAGATATGATTGAAGATTGTATTGCAGCTTCAGGTGAACACAATGATGAAGAGTTCATCACAGCAAGTATAAGAAAGGAAAAAAAAGAAGAAGAAATCGATCTATACAGATCTTTTGTAACGAGTAATTATGGGGAAAAGAGAGAGAAAAAAAAAGAGAATAACTATTTGGTAAAGCTTAATTTGGAAAGAGCAGCTGCTGCCTGATCACCACTAAGTAAGAAATATGGGTGCCTCAGAGCAGCAGCAGAAGATAACCGACCTCTTCTTAGAAATCCTCTTTCCGATATCAACTTTGTGGCTAAATCCCAGCCTCGACCAGAATCTAAATCCAGCAACCGCAGGTCCGGGCTCAGGCGAGCGGGAATGGATTCCCGCCATTTGTTGAGATCATAACCAGCTGATTTCAGCTCGGAGTTGAAGTTCTTCAGGCCTGCGCCGGACCTCAAGCTCGGAACTGCCATTTGCATCAGTGTTATTCCGGCTGAGTACATGTCAAATAGATCGGGACTGTTTAGCTACAACAACAAACAAAAGAGGGTGTCAATGTTCATCAGAACCTTCTATGTGCTAGTCAGGAGTGAGATAGAAATCAAATGTCATCATAGAAGAACCCCAATGCATCCGAGTTTGAAGAAGGATGAAACAAATGAAGGTTCACTAAGCATCGAATACGATAAATATCTTTTAATTCCATTTGACAGGTAGACATGTTAAAACCACAGCTAAAAATCAAGCTAACAGAAAGAGAATGAAGAACAGACCTGCCAAAGGATCGGGGAGAGGATGGCGGCAATAGGTTCAGGTGGAGGTCTGGGTGTCTCCTCTGGAAGCACATACAGTTCAGGAGGACAATAATCAGGATCAAGCAAACCACGATCGGGTGTATAGTTTTTGCCGATGCGAAGGTCGGTAGCTGCGCCGAAGTCGATAAGCTTTATCTGTCCCTTCCGTGTCACCACCAAGTTGGAAGGTTTTATGTCTCGATGAACAATCCCGGTATCATGAATCCTCTTGAGAGAAGTTATTATCTGTCGCATGATCTGTTTAATGATGAGGGCACTCCTTTTAACTGAGTCCACTCCTTGGAGGACACGGCCAAACATGATGGACTCTAAATTGAATGGAAAGTTCCTATCCTTAATGTACTCAGCCAAGTTTCGGTCTCCCTAGAACAAGTTGTTAGCAGTGATAAGTAAGACAAAAATAAGTGTCCTAGAAACAATAGCATCCTCCTAAATTTTCTTAATAAGAGATCGGAACGCTAATGAAGAGCAAATTTTTTATTATGTGCATGATGTTCCTTGAACATGAATAGATAGAAATAGGAATAAGATGGATGATATATTTGCAAGCAAGACTTAACTAAAAATTCTACGGTGTTGCTTAAGAAACTATCAAGCATGCATATCGAGAAATGACATGAAGAATAGGACCAATTGCTAATGATGATTGCATAGTTACCAATGGAAGTAAACAAGTGTAAAGAATAATTAATGTTTATCTACAATCACAGTACAATCAGCAAGCCTGCAGAAGCTGCCAATTTGGCGAACGATGAATTAGGTTGTTCTAAACAATTAATTCCATGTTGGACTTGAATCATTCATATATAAATCTTGAAAAAGCAGATACTCATTTGAATTAATTTTCCCGAACAAAAAAATAGACAGAAAAAGATAAGCATGACAAATTATCTTCTAAGACAAGTTAACTTTGTGTGTATTTCTGGGCAGGTTTGCAAGGTGTGATCTCTCCTCCCTTTCTGTAGCCATGCTATTCATATATCCAACTTATGAACTTGCTATGATCTTTGGTCCTTCTTCAATTTCTTTCTTTCTCAAAGAATACTGCAATCAAGATGATTTATAATAACTGCAACAGCGAACGTTTACGTACCAGCTGTCGCAATCAGTCATCAAGTATATTTGAATCCCTCCTCCGGAGCTCGAGTTGATTAATGAAATGGAATCTCAAGTATCAAAGGGTATGACAATGGATTTGTTAGATAAGGTTTCCAAAGCCCAAGTAATTATACACTTTTGCACATAAGCATGTATGTCATCTGGAGTTTCTATCAAACCTATAGTTTGGGAAAGATTATACAGAAAATTAAACCATTTTTGGATTGCTCACACAATTCCAATGATCATAAACGCACATCTATGCATAAACTCAAAAATACAAGTGCTTACTGGATGTTGATACCTCAAATTTCCACACAAGCCATTTGCCCCCTTTGGTGAATTGCGAAGATGTCCTATCAGCAATAAAACTTCCAAGGAACTCAGCGCATGAGTCGGGAGCAGCTCTCGCTACGCGGTAGTTGAACCATTCCTCAAAGTCACCACATTCTTCAGCTCCTTTTATCCCAACCTTAACCTGATAGTAGAAACAACAACATTTTACTTCATAGCCAATGTGCTCATCGATCGCAGTCTAATTGGCATTTCGACAACCACTTAGAAGAACTTGAACTCTAGCTGCAGAAAACAGGAAATTGAATCACAAACTCCTGGACCAGATTTACCACAATTTTCAGCTGTTTGGTACTCCAAATTTAACCTGATACAGAGACTAAAATATTTACTTGTAGCCAATATGCTTATGAAGGGCAATCAAGTATACAGGTAAAGAGCTGAAGAAAGCAGGGAAAGGATTGAAGATCATGTCGTTTGGGCAAAGTTTCAAACAGGTTGCTTGCCTTCTTCAAAATGACCTTCTCCTTGTACTTCTGCTCCAGCTTCGCTCTCCTTCCTCTTCGCGCCACTCCATCTTCCACATCACTACCATTCTTCTCCACTATGGCACCGTAGTATACGATTCCAAAGGATCCTTCCCCCAACTTATCCCCCACAACAAAATCACTCATCTTGAGGTTCCTCTTCCCCAGCAAGCTGTCGATACCCAGCTGCAACGGGGCAAGAACATAAGCATCCACAGCTCCTACGAGAACCCCTGGCCTTACAGTCAGGTAGACCCAGCACAGCCCCACGAAAGCCAGGATCTCCGACCTCTCTATCTCTGGCAATCCTGCAACAACTCTCTGGAACTGAACAAAGCCATACTGCAGGTAGGGAAACAGTGGGCTGGAGACATCCAGGTGAAGGCCGTTCACCACAAAATCGTCAGGAAGAACAACGCCTCCGATCATGGCATTGCACCTTCCTGCGACTTGCCTGGATGGCTTGGGAGGCGGGCTCAGCTGGCTCAGGGAGGTGTACTTGGAAGAAGGGAGCCAGGGGAAGGGGTGATTCTTACCGAGAGAGGTTGCAGTCGGAGGAGGGAGAGAAGCCATGGCTCACAACAGGCGGAAATGCCTGCGTTGGCGGCATAAGGATTTGACGAGGCAGCGGCAGAGGTCGGACTTCCTCCACGTGTGGACCGTAAGGTTATCCGCCACCGAACGTTTTGTAGGGTGCGGCGAAACAAAAAGTGCCACGTAAGCTGGATCATATGGTAATTTACTCTAAATAATTTTCACTAATTGATTTTTATGAGATGATATCCCTCCATTAATAATTTATCCAAAAAATATAAATAAAAAAAATATTTGATTATTAAATCAAATCAATTGATCCGATTCGATCTTCTATCTTTTTATTCTCCTCAGTCACAAATAATTTAAAAATGTTCTAATTTAATTTTAAAAATATTTAAAAATTGAAGTTCATGAAAAAAAAATGGTTTTAGATAATTTTTTTTAATAGAGGAACACCATATGGTAAAAACTAAATATTCGAGAATTTTCTAGTAAATTACTCCAGATATATATTTTTTGTTTTGGTTTATGGGCCATCCATGCAAGCCTCAAACATACCACTAACAATTAGCATATACATTGTCATGGATTCCAAACACAACTACCAACATTGAGTGTGTCTACCATCACCACAAACAACACTGATCTTTCACCTCACAGTGCACATCATGTCTTTATTGCAGCATCTTCCATAGCCATTTGTTTTTTACATTCATTTTTTGGTGCATTACAACACTCAGAAAGTTGATACAATTGCTTGATAGATCTCAAGGGAGCCCGACAAGTGGTTGACGAAGACATCTAACAACCATCACAAGATAAAATCTCAGGTTATTGTATCATCGACCAGTACTGATGTATCCTATTTGTTTGGTCTCTGCTAGAATGCAAACAACAATATGATGTCAATTATGTTTTGTGGTCAGGGCAAATGGCACAACACTTGATACGCTAATGTAGGTCTGACTCGTGTGATCTCTCGTGGTTAATGGATCCATTAACAAACTCAATTAATTTCTTCTCGAGCTCCATATTTTCTGAACCGACGAGCTTGTCCAACTTCTGCCCATCCTCGAGGAAAAAGAATGTTGGAGTTGCTTGGATATCCCATGATGCCGAAAAATCCTGTCAAGAACCAAACAGTCTTATACCAATTTTATGTGCTCTTTTTTCCGATCTATGACTGGCATTAGGTATAAAACTTGGAATAGTTCAACCAATATGAAGCACGCTATTGAGATATTTCTATTAAGAACTGATTAATGTTTCCCATTTATCAATTATATGTAGCAAATAGATAAGAAGCATTTTTAATTAAATAAACTGATGATAATGTTGGAATTCTAAATTTTAATCACCAAAGACAAAAATATGCATGAAGAGACTTCATGCAAAAAAATCAGCTAGACAAGAAGCAATAAGACCACATCAGAGAACACATCAAACTGATTTAAATGGCACAGTAGGCGATCATTGAATTTTTACAAAAACACCACTGTTTTCACCAATTGAAAAAAAAATAAAGATACTTAAAATGAAGGAAAGTACTCACTGAGAGTTGATCGACATCAATTGCCAAGAAAATAAATGTAGGGTATTTTGCAGATAGTTCGGCAAAAAAAGGTGCAATCACTCGACACGGATCACACCAAGCAGAGCTGAAATTCACTATGACCTGTCAACAGTAAATAAAACTACATGGCATGAGATGATCAGGAATTAAAGAAAACCAGCAAAGTAACAGTAGTTGGATTAAAAAGATAACATTTGCATCTCTCTTTATCAACATGAGAGACTGATGCAAGAGGATCTATCTTTTAATTGTAAACTGTGGTTTTATTAGGCCATAACATCCAAGTGCTTGCTAGCATCCGTTGTCCTTTATTTGTCTGATGATGTCTAATAGAATAGTTTTAGGAATTCAATCGAGGGATACAGCAATGATGTTCTCGCATATAAATAACACTTTAAAAAACACAACAAAAACAACAAGGCAATCCTTGTTACAAGCCCCAGGATTTATCTTGGAACAAAAACAATGATGACACAATAACATTGGTCAAGATATACTATATATGCACCAGGGTGGTTATGAGTAATTAGACTACTTACCATCTTGCCATCCTTCTTTGCTTCTGATATCTTTTCATCCCATTGCTCTTTATTAAATATCTTATCAACATTTGCTCCATAGAATATCCCATCATCAATTACAGCTGCTTTCTTAAACACAGAAATTATGTTATAAGTGGCTTCAACAAGGCTATCAGGAAACAACAACCATATTGCTTCAAGTACTGAGAATAATAATTCCATATTGACTAAAGTCAATCATACTTTCTAGTTTCTAAACATATAGTAAAAGTTTGATTGCGTTTAAAACAGCGTCAATGGACCAAACTATTATATCATGCTCACACACACACAGATAGCTAGAAAAAACCAGAAATTCTAGCTTCAATATCATCTTCAAAACCACAAGTATTGTCATTTCTAGTTTTAGATCTACTTATGTGTGGCACTTGCAAGCTTTATTTAGTGTTTTTATTCCATCATCAACATGACAAATTTAAGTAAAACACTTAAGTTGTGCATAAAATAGCTAGAAAGCTAAAATTGAACTCTGTTTTTTTTATTAAACTCTAAAATAAAAAAAAGAAACACATAGGAAAACAAAAGAGCCATGCAAGTTGACATAGTAAATCAAACAAAAACCATAAATTCCTTAACATATTGAACTCCTTTTTTATTAAACTCTAAAATAAAGTTGACATATTGTTGTAGTAAGAAACACTAACCTTTTCCATGCAATTACCCATTCTATTCAATAGTATAAGACAATGGGTTCACTTATTTTTGCTGTAAAAAAAAAGAGCACATTCATTAGAAAATGAAAAAAACAACTTAATGCACGAAAGTGGTAGCATGTTCTAGTGATCCATCTAGGCCATAAGAAATTGGCCTAATTAATAAAAAAAGAAGCCATACAGGTAATCAGCAACAAAAGAAATCACACCAAGTAATTTTCAAATATAATTGAGTAGGATAATTTATCTATCATAGTCCACGTGTGAGGACAAAATTAAGCTGTGGATGAGTTCTGAATGTTATATTACCTCGTTATTTGCAGACCCAAAAGAGAATACTAGTAACACTCTCTGCTTACTGTAAATATTTCTAATGTACCATGCCTTCATTCTGAATGGGTCATTCTTCCGTGGGTCAATTCCTACTCTCTTTTTCTTGCATGTCTTCTTGGCTACCGAACGATGGTCTAGTTCTTCTATAATAAAGATCCAATCAGACATTTGCAGGTCCAATGAAAGAAAAATCATATATATTTTTTTCAAATACTGTAGAAATAGAATGACCATGAAAACATATGCATTATAGAATCCTACACCTGTCGTGCTACAGTTCTTGCAGGTATAACATGTATTTAGCATCCACTTATGACTAATATTATCCCATGTACCTATGATGGCATACATGATGCGACACAATTAATTCTTAATATACTTATGCGGGCCAGTCGGTTTTCATATCATTTATCATGCTAACCATCACTCAGATAGCAAACAACAACATGGAAGATAAAACCCCTTTCTATTAAAATAATATAATCCCTAGAACAGTAGCAGATTACTTGGAGATAGACCTTCAATGAACAGGAGAAAATGTTCCTTCGTCAAACCTTACAATTGATGCCAATTATGATTAAGATGAGCTATTACATTTTCAATATTAAGAAGAGGAGTTTACCAAAAACCGAGAATATGCACCATTCTCTGATTTCTAGCAAACAAATCGAGTACAGACTAAATTTATTCAAGAGAAGGACATCCCACAAAGACCAATCATGTAATAGTTCAATTACTCATCACAACATTCCAGGTCCTATAATAAGAAACTATAAGAATCATTGATTGCTGTTGGATATAATCCAAAAAGTTTGAAATTTGAAAAGTAGATCTAATGTTCTCGAACGATTAGGCCAGGAAGAAGAGCTTTTGATTAAGATATAGTCATGCAATAGAGCTTTCAAGAAATACATGAGAGCCCTAATCAGAAGAAAACATGCCAGATCCAGACCAATACAAACATATAACCTTTCGAAGGAGCCTCGTCTTGTCAGCCAAATGATGAGAACACGAGGACTAGCCGGAAGAGGGAAACAGGGGTTTTGGGTGAGACATGAAGGCCGGCAATGGCGATTCCGAGGGTATCGGCAATCACAAAGAACTTATGGGCATGGCCGCGGTATATATATATATATATATATATATATATATATATATATATATATATATATATATATATATATATATAGATGAGGATTACGAGGAAACGAGATCATGAAATGACATAATTGCCCCTTCCTCGCACCATTAATATATTAGAAGGGGGTTAATTTGGTCTTTATATTGATTTGGGCTTTGATTTAGGACCAAATAATGGATCTTAACTATGCTTTCGTCAATCTTATCGGATCGAGCTACGCACTAGATGTATACCCGATAACAAGAACAAATGAGATGCGAATCAGAATCCGCCCCTCTAGATTTATACCCGATAACGAGAACAAAGGCGATGCGGATCAGAATCCGCCCCTTCCTACATATATTTATACCCGATAACGTGTAGAAATCCAATACTATCGCTCGTTCTCCCTTTCTCGCCTCCAAATCCGGACCCCTTCCCCTTGCCGCCTTCCCCGGCCGAGTACGCCATGTCTAACCCTACGGCTGCCTCTGGATCCCGGCTTCGCGCTGGCGCATGCTCGTCCCCTCAGAGACCACTTGCCTCGATTTTTCATCCTTCATTAGGTACATGTTCCCAGTCTTCTGGAGTGGTTGTGTTGATCTTGCTTATTTAGATCCTTTTGCGATGTAGTTTTTATTGCAGTTCTGTTCGATGTATCATGAGAGTATACACCTTTGTGTGTGGATGCGGCAATTTTTTGAGGTCTTTGGCTGTTCTGAAGGTCTAATGAATAACCTAATTCGAATATTCACCATTACATCTGCTATTTGAGGTACTATTTTGCTCCCTACACTGAAGGAAAAGGATGAAGAAGGATGTTATTTAGTGAAGATGTAACTAATAGATTAAGGTGTCTTCAAGATCATTCTGATCTTACTTACTGGCTTAGCTTTATGCAAGAATAAATCTCACCACAAGCTAGCTGGAATAATTTTATAACACTTTATGTCGGCAAATTCATGACATTCTTCCCCTACATATGCCTGTTCAAATTTGCTTTGACATGGAGTGGATATTTGGTCGGACACCATTGTGCTCGAACTCTGCATCATGTGCATGCTAATGTTTACTTGCCTTCATTTAAGCACTTCAATATGCAATCAACTGCTTTACCTCCAGCCTATAAGACACCTGCATTTTCCTCTTCCCATTTGCACAGACTCTCTGTAAACATGTTAATAGACAACTATTCAAATTCAAAAATGTTCTAACAAAAATGATAGTTGGTTTTATTGGTTGCAATTATTTGGGAAACTTATTAGCTCAAATTTAAGTATACTGATTGACAGAGAAATACAATCATGTATATATAGTTGTGCAATACAAAGTTAAGTATTACATTTTTTTAGCTTTGTCTTTATCTTCATATGTTGACGATGTCCATAATCTTGAGAGAGTAGTCTTAGGGTTCTTATTGTACAATCATGTATGTATACTTGTGCAATACAAAGTTAAGTATTACATTTTTTTTAACATGTCTTTATCATCATATGTTAACTTCATATTTTTCCATCTGTATTCGTGTTCTTATTGTAGAACTTTTGTTTAATCTCGTTCTCGATCATTTGATCAAGTTCAAGTGTGGAGTCCGTGATGTATCATATGAAAGTACATCATTTTGCCTTTGGATCTCATGAGTCATGAGTATACTTTGTTTGTTTTCTTATACACCCTTGGGTTTCTAGGGTGAAATGAAAATGTATGATTTGTGAAAGTTGCCGCCAGGGAGTGCCTTCTCATATACTGGTACCATACCTGTCTCTAGGCAGACTTATACATACGGTGCACAATCCCATGTCAGTGTGCGATATGGGTGACTATGACAAAATGTAAAAATCTTGAGAAATTAAAGCAAAATGACAAATAAAAACAGAAATACCATTCTAGCATGCCGCTTTACCCACAAAAAGAAAGAAAAATGACGAGAAAAGCTACAAGGAGAAAACAAAAAAGAAAATGACAAAAACAACATGAAACGGGCCCATGTACAGTCTGTTCAATGGGAAAACAAGTGAGAAGATGAAAAGCAGAAAATATTTTCATGGTGTGGGTTGATGATGGTTTGCATTCGTTGGGGGGATTGTGGTGGACACCTGCTGGTGCCCAGATCTATTGAGATTTTGAAGGTTTTCTCTTTGTGGCTTTTGTTAAGAAATGGAGAGAGCTTAGCTAGCCAGTGGAAGGGGAGAGGCTGGTCAGTGTTGTTTGTGGAAGAGATGATGCTGGGAGGTGGTTGGTTATGTCCTGTTTATAAATAAACATAAAAAGGAGCTTTAGTTCTACCAGTATGTACACCAAGACCCTGATTCACTGGAAAAGGCTGCTCTGCAACTGATAAGTGTGGAGATGGAGTATGGTCTGGTGAATCACCAATATATAGCAGAATGGAAATACTTGGTTGTTGCAGCTGGTAAAACCTTTCACCATTTTTACCAGCTTCTTGACCATCATTCCCATCATAATACCCTACATACTTAATCAAAATGATTTGCCATGAATTGTGGAAGCATCCCAAATTTAGATAAGTGAAGAACTTTTTTTTTTTTCTTTTTACATGATTTTTAGTAAGCTATCTATGGCAAATTGCCAATATGTGTAAATAAGGCATTAGCCTATTCCTATGTAACACATGATAAACAGTATTTTGAGCGACTTAATGAATGTGGAATCACCCTAGTTATTTGAGATTGTCGATGGAGGAAAACAGCTAATTCATTCAGCATAAATTGGAGTTGTGAAATATGGTCCAAAAAATGGTTTGCTTATGAGGTCATAAAATGTGTTAAGATAGACTGTGATGTATGACTTGAAGAAAAGACATGAATGATTAATTCACAAGTAGGATTTGCATATGAATTCCCGAGGAATCATAGTTCTCCATTGAAGTGTATACAATTGTGCATGAGAATGGATCATGAGGAATCGATGTACATTGTGCAATGACTAGGAAAAATCTTTTTCAACCGTGGATAATCGACATCCACTTATTTGACGGTTGTTCCTTTGGTTTCTGTGTGTAACGTCTTTTTTAGGTTGGAAAATATACTTTCATGTAGCTAATCAAAATTATGCTCAGCAAAGGTCGAACTTGATATCCGTCCCTATTATTCCACATTCTCAGTAGGAAGGTTAAGTAGTTGACACCAAGGTAATATCAACATGGATCTTCGTGGAACACTCACTAAGGACCTTCTTGTGACGCATTCCATCCAAACAGATGCAAGAACTAAATACTCCTAATCAACCAAACTATTTTATGGGTATGGAAATTCTTCATATAGCAAGGCTTTTCTTCCATAAGCTAAGAAACAAATGGATGAATCTTTTGGCTTATATATAGAAGGGCTTCTTTTAGAAAGAAAGGCCTCATCAATTTGACTAAACTTTTCCCTAATGCTGCTTCAATCCATGGTAATCGCATGTTGTAGAAGCATGTTATTAGTGGACTTGCTTTAAATGTCATGGCCATGTGATTTCGGAAACTGCAAAACCTTATTTGAAACATCTACTCCGAAATTTTTTTTCTCCCTTCTTCTTTACTAGTTTCATCTTGGGAATGTCATGTCTGTATTATTATCTCAAATGGGACCATGATTGGTACTAGTTCATTAAGTGAATGATCATTTCAAACTTTTAACTCCTATCGAAATGAGATTAATCAGTGAAGTTATCTACTGATCTGTATATCATGCAATCTACCTAACACTCTCTCTGCCTTTCACATCATCAACTAGCTCATAAATAGACATCAAAATTCAATTACTTTCATAGAACATGAGACCTGATTTGGTCTAACTGCATCTCGTTTCATGCTTACTGCCCAGGAACAGTAGTATTGGACGGGGGAGAAAAGTCTTCTTTGTGAAACTACAAGTACTGTAACACAGTGGTCCTCTTCCGAAGCTTTACAAGAAACATGCACATCGTTGTGGTTCAGGAACCCCTTTCAACTTTGTGAATCGCCAATGCTTTTCGAGTGGTGGGTTCTGCTGCTGTTGCTTGATTATTTCTTCAGTCCAAGTCCGTGAATGTGCTGCAAAAGAGAGGACGCTTTGGGCCTACCCACATGACTTGCTTGAGCGAGGCCAAGCGGCGCCTTCTCCGGCAAGCATGCCTGCGGCGATGCGGCTTCTTCCGAGTTCCCATCTCAGTTCACTTATGGTTGGTGTGCCATTTACTTTCCCTCCTCCCACTCCTCCGCAGTACAACTTTTCTCCAGAAGATGTTGGCTTCCAGGTTACGTCTCCGACATGTACCCTTATTATTGTCTGCGACAAGGCTGACCCCTTCTCTTAATCTTTTCAGCACAGAGAGATCTATCGTTTGTCGTCCCCAGATGTACCTAATGAACGATATAGATTTGCTGCTGCTGCTGCTGCTGCTGCTGCAGATTTGTCACCATCTTCGACGACAACACAGTACTATTTGATACATTCCCCTAGATTGGGCTTATTTAACCCCATTCAGATCCTTGGTCTAAAGCTTAGTTGATGATCTGTATAAATTTCCTGATGTAAATATATTTTCATTGAGACAATATTACTATCTTATTTCAACACTTTTTTATTATATCATCTAATATTATTATTTGGCTGGTGCATATCAGCAGGGTGGAAACACGCAAGAATAAATGGGGCCACGGGATACCTACCCAATCATGATGGGTCCGGCGAGATCGCAGCCACCGGGGTGGCATTACAAGTATCTCGCCACATGTCGCTCTTACACCTTCCCCTTTGCCCCCACATGGTCTACTTTTCTCCACGTGCCCGTTGACCCGATACGTGACCCTCAGAAAAGTCGCGTGCCCAATTTATTTCTACCATTTCAACCTTCAATCCATTATTTTCTCACATGCCATTCTCAAAAATAAGAAAATACAAGAAAAAATCACCAGCAAACAAGCAAAACTGTGACACGTCACAAGCTTAGATTCCAAGAAAAGCTCCATCTACTCTACGCTCACTCTCTCTTTCACGCTTCACTCAAATAACTGCTCCTCCATGTTTTGTTCCCCGAACATGACAAAAACAAAAACATTAATAGTACATAAAAATAATTTAAGCTATAAGCAACTCGTGAAAGGACGACACTACCCCTGTGAACAATACTGCCCGGGACCCGTAACAGTCCTTCCGCTAGGAGAAATCCTCGGCGTCGAAGTCGCCGAACTCCGCCTGCAACAATCGCCGCGTCGGTCGACAGTACTCCGTGAAGAATAGCGGGGACGCGTCAGCTCCGAACCCGAAGGGGTCGACTTCCTCGTTGCCGGTATAGTCGAACGGCGCCCACTCGTCGCCGTAATGGAGCACTGACGTCGGAGAGGAGCGCGCCCCGGTCACGCCGTCGCCGCCTCCTCCACTGACTTCGCACTTCGCTTCTTCTTCCTCGGTCGTCTGTGCCGCCGGTCTCGCGGCCGGGAAGTTGGTCACCGCCTTCGAGCCTTTCAGCCGCACGGCGGCCATGTCATACACCGTGGCCGCCTCCTCGGCCGTGTCGAACGTCCCGAGCCAGACCCGCTTCCGCTGGCGCGGGTCGCGGATCTCGGCGGCCCATCGGCCCCACGGCCGCCGCCGCACCCCGCGGAACTTCCTCCTCCCGCTCTCCCCTCCTCTCGCCGCCGTCTCCTTCCTCGTCACCGCCGCCCTCCGCCGCGGCACGGGAACCACCTCGATCCCGATCTCGTGCACCTGCCGCCTAACAAGCCGGCGGGCGCCACACTCTCCGTCACTCGACGACGAATCGGTAGCATCCACATCATCGAAGTGGATCCGGACGACCCTCTTACGGTATTCTGATCCCCGGTAAGCCGCTCTCTTCGGCAGGATCGTCTTCCTCGTCTTGACGACGTGCTCAGAAAACTTCAACTCCTCCCGGCGATCCATCGCAGACCGAACCTCTCTCTCTCTCTCTCTCTATATCTCTACAAGCCGCAAATCATCCCAAAAAGGAAGAGCAAAGCCATGGATTCCGATTCGACCAAAAAGAGGGACACTCGTTTCTCCTCCTCCTTTCCACTCACACAAACCTCTTAAAACATGAAAAGACGGATGTGGAGTCGGATCAAAAGGGTAGGGTTTTAGCGAGGGGTTTGCGTCTCGATCCAACGCGGGAAAAAAAGTGACGGGGAAGGGGGGGCGTCATTTAAGCTTTTTACCCAACATCCAACCACCGTCTTCCTCTGTGTCGTTTTGATATTACCATTTTGTCCTCGCACAGCTGGCTTCCGATCACAAGCGTCAGGCTCCCGCAACGGACGGCTCCGATTACATCGATGTGATCTCGCACCATTTTGGCACCCAAAATATGTTGGCAAGCGATGAGCCGTCCGATGGGCAACCAACGGTGACGGCTAGCTAGCTTTGGTCAAAACACGCTTAGCTCTTTCTTTTGTTTTTCGAAAGACGCACGTGATCGCGACACCTGTCTTAGTCCGCAAAATAAGAAAAAGGAGACCGCAGCAGTACGAGATTCGCGTTTGACTGCTTCTCTCCCATTAATCAGTTGGGAGGTCTTCTTTCTGATCAAAGATAAACCAACATATGTGCATGTGATACCATTAATGACAATTTGACTTACTGGAATAATTGATTTAAGTCTAATTACTAATCTAAAACGTTTAAACTCAAGTTAACGAGAATACACTCATCAAATACTTAAATACTAAGTTTTCGACTAACCTCAAATACTAACTCAGACTTTGACCAGGCGTTGACCAACTATAGCTGGTTCATGCAAATGCCTTGTATTGGTGAGATAAGAGGATCAACTGCATAAGGAGAGGTTCCTACTTGTAGGAGAAAAATATCAAGCACATGTTCATGGCATGAAAAGGATAAATTGAATGGCTAAAAATCGACAACATAGCATACAAGTAAATGTAAAAACAATTAGAGATTAGCTTGGAGCAAACTTGGGCATGCAAGAAATCTATCAATTTTGAACAATAAATGACTTGCAGAATAAGATCTGTTGCCATACCTAACGTATAAATGGGCTGCATTGTGCTTCATGTGCCTGCTTGTGGCGTTTGGACACACTATCATCTTGGCTTCTCGGAGGATGGTCTGTTCTCCGAGTCGGAGTGCTGAATGTCCTCGATCATTCTGATCACCTCCTCCATTTTCGGTCGTTGATCTGGAGCTTTTGAAACACATGCCATCGCAATCTGAAGCATCTGAACCATTTCTTCCTCGACGTGCGGATACCTCATCAACTCTACATCAAAAACTTCAGCAGTCCACTCTTCTCGAACCACAGATTGGACCCATCTTGGTAGATCAGCAACATCATCACGTCCTGGAGACTGAAGTGGAGCTTTTCCCGTGAGCATCTCAAGTAGCAAGACACCAAAGCTGTAGACATCAGATTTCTGGGTATATTTTCTAGTCTCGATGACTTCGGGTGCACGGTAGCCCACTACAATTCTGGATGGGGTTGCTGCAGAGTTCATGAGTGGTGCAAGGCCATAATCACAGACACAAGCATCAAGTTCCTGAGTCAGGAGTATGTTATTGGATTTAATATCTCCATGAATGAACTTTCCACTGCCATCAATGTGAATGCAACCGATGCCACGTGCTGCTCCAAGAGAAACCTTTATCCTCGACTCCCAGTCCAAGGGAGTTTTTCCAGCTCCCCCCTTATTCCCTGCCATTGAAATCAGGCAAAGCTATCAGGATATATATCCCAAATAAACAAACTTCACATGTACTAAGAGTGATAGATGTAATTTATGATACTTCGAGGCTAAAACAGAGCGACTTTGCTCCAATTCATCTCATACAGAATGCTGCCTACCAAGGAGTAAGAATTCATTCGGAATCTAGTAGAGACGGACTTCAGAACAAACTATACTAGGAGACATTTTAATTGATCTTATTAGAATTTTAATAAAGATCATAGCCAAATAATATGGGCAAGTAGCAAAGAGTACAATTTATCTTCTTTAGCTAGAACTTTTGCCTTACATTGCCAAACTACCATAAAATGAAAACCTATTCAGTCCTTTTGTCTCTAGTAAACTTGAAGTACATTTTGGAAGTTCTGGGTTTGGATGCTGGAGACATGGACCCCCTTGATAAGGTTGTTAATTTGTTTCTGGAACATGTTGTAAGATGCCTACATATGAGGTCTTATGTCTTCTTGACTTGAAAACTCGAGAATTCAGTGGAAACAATCATCATCTTGACTTGAAAGACAACGCACATATCTTTTGTGCCACATCTATGTTGCCATATGCAAGATAAGGCGAGACCATTAAATACTTTAGTTTAAGACTATATTGAAAATTAATTACCAACTTTATTGGCAATGATGTTTAATTGCTGCAGATGAAACACATGTCTACTTACAAAGCCTCCAAGTTTTGCAATTCCATGTCCAGAACATCATCCATTAATGCCTAATATATTTAACTGCCTATAATTACATCAATAGTTATTCCTGATGGTAATGCCTTCAATGACTTAGTTGCATGACAACAGAAGAAATGTAGAGTTTGTGAAACATACCATGCAAGAGGGAGGATAAATTGCCAGAAGGGAAATAATCATATATTAGAAGCTTCTCATCCTTGGAGTAGTAATAAGCTCTAAGTGGCAATACATTGGGGTGTGGCCTGACACTTCCTATCATTTCCATCTGCTGTTCAAACTCTCTCTTTCCGATGATTACTTCCTTCAACCTCTTCACTACAACTGTTGTACCATCTTCTAGAACAGCTTTATATGTGGTCCCATGACTTCCCTTCCCAAGAACTTCAGCAGAAGCTCTTAACAAATCTTCCAAATCAAAATTATAAGAACATCCCTCAAAGAAAACCAATTTATTCTTCTCGGCCTCTTGAACACTACTGCTGTACTCCTCCTTAGGTTTCTCGCTTCTTCCACCAAGAGAACCCTTGCCTTTTGATTCACCACTGCCTTGCCTACGTTTCCTCTTGGAAAAGCATACCAAAATTAAAACAATGAGTAGAAGCAGAAGAGCTGATCCACCAGCAGCAATTGCAATGATGACTCCCGTACTTATTTTTTTCCAAAAGCTTCTTTTGGGTTTTGTAGGGGCTTCTGCTGGGAAGGGTGGAGAGGAGGGAGGAACTCCAAAGCATTGGGCTAAAGGAGTCCCACAGAGGAAAGGGTTACCCAAGAAAGACTCCACTGGGAACTTTTGAAGTGAAATTGGTATGGGGCCACTGAGGTTGTTATAACTCAGATTCAGACGTCTAAGCTTGCGCAGTTGAAGGTTAGGGATGGGTCCAGAAAGAGAATTGTTCTGGAGAAACAATGCGGTAAGAAGAGTAAGGTTTTGGACTGTCAATGGAATTTCACCGACGAACAAATTATAGGAGAGATCAAGAAATGTTAGGTTGGAAGAGAGCAAATCAGGTACAATTCCAGATAAATTATTATGTTGAAGGTACAAAGAATGCAAAGAAGGAATTGATGGGACATCTGGAGCAAGATTTAGAATAAGGCGGTTGGACCGAAGACTTAAGACTTCAAGGGCATCAAGTTTCCCAAGTGTATCAGAAGGAATCGAGCCAAAAAGGCCAACCGCTGGCAGCCGGAGAGTATGGACACGGGTCTTATCAGGTGTGCAAGTGACTCCAACCCAAGATGAACATATGGGGTTCTGGGAACTCCAGTTCAGTTTCCGGCCATGAGGGACTGAGGCAGCAAAGGCCAGGAGTGCTTCCTCATCAGAACTTAAGTCAGCAGTGGTAAGTGGTGGAAGGTATAACATGAGGTAAATAAAAGGAAGTGCTATGAAAAGCATAGAGTGACCCATTGGTAATAGTAAAAGAATGCAATGAACAATTTCCAGATTGTGCTTTAAGAGGCTATAATGTCCATCTGCACAGGAAAAAGAAGAAACAAAAGAAAGGGTAAGTACATGCCAATGACCTTAGCAACATGCAAGAAGAAGATGCTTGTAAGTGCTTTCTTCATCCAATAATTGTGAAAGGGAAAGTTGGGAGAAGATAGTGATAACATTCATCAATGATAAAAAGCAACAGACCCTCCTTTAACAGGAATAAGAATCTTCCTGGTGTTTACAAAATTCAAATTTCTCATCTTGCCACAAACCAAATTTCATCTACAAATTGGAAAGCAATCCAATGTTTCTGCAAGACTTTAATGATGACATCAACCACTTATTTCCTAGTAGCTGCTTCGAAGTGGACCACTTCGAGTGGCAGGCCTCTCCTAAAGGAGGCATGGTTTCTCATAATCTCATTTTCTATTACTTTCCTATACCTACAAAAAAATTACATGCTTGCGTTAACTGCTAAGCTGCTGCAATCTTTCCAAAGATTAACAACACGAGACTTGCACAAGAACCAAGATTTTTGAAGAGGATGAAAAAAACACCATTTTTTGTTTAAGAGAAAGAGCACTCGAGAGACTGAAGAAGCTCACCTACCTATAGCTAATGCAACCCACCACCACATTCTAATACACTGAAGTGGAACAGTACAAAAGGATCGCCTATCAAAAGAGACGACCTCTATACTTTTGAGACTCTAACCAAAGAAAAGGCAGAATCGAATTCATCTTTTCTCTTTATCTCCCTT
Source organism: Musa acuminata AAA Group (assembly GCF_036884655.1). Lineage (NCBI taxonomy): Eukaryota > Viridiplantae > Streptophyta > Magnoliopsida > Zingiberales > Musaceae > Musa > Musa acuminata. The sequence goes on along the minus strand of NC_088344.1, from coordinate 34,079,002 downwards.
TACCAACCAAGGACAAAAGGTTGAAGCTTTGGAGCAGGAAGACACTGAGGCAAGTATTCGGTGGCTGAACATTAGACAGCCTGGTGCAAGTTAGACCCACCCACTAAAGGACAGCACATAGATAAACAACTACTGAAAGGCATCCCGGAAGTATATGCTCGATTAAACCACTCATTCCAACTAAAAGAAACGCCAAAGATGTTGTTGCAGATCTCACCTGATTCAAAGAGGACAACCTTGGCTCCTCATATCCATCGATATTGGTCCAAGGATCCATCAATGCAGCTGCGGAAAGCTAAACTTCAAGAAATCCCTAAACAAGGGAAAGAAGGTTAAGTTAAAAAGAAGAGACTGTCGGCTAAAATCATGAATGTCAAACACTGAATAGGGAAATTACCTGCCATAGACCGTAGAGATTCGAACTTTCTCTGCACTAGAAATTGACAGCAGCTTCCGAGAGATGCAAGAAACCGAGATCCTACGGGGAACAAAAAGGCATTCTCCGACGAATTCGTCTCCAGGTGTCCAAAACTGCAGTTTCGGCTTACGAAACCAGAGTAATCGACGCGGAACTCGCGGCGACGAAGAAGAAGAGCGATTTCGAGGTCTTCAAGTCGGATACCTTGAGGCTCCACCGGAGCCCGCAGAGGAAACGAAGCTCCCCACCTCGAATGCCGTCGCCACGAGATGTCGGAATCGGACCGCCGAACCGTCAAAGCCCCGTCGCAGCTTGCGCCGATGCTGATTCCGAGAGAGAGAGAGAAAGAGAGAGAGAGAGAGAGAGAGAGAGCGAGAGGGGGAAGTGGCGGAGAATATAGGAAATGCGTTCGGGAGATATTTCTGAGAAAACCCTTTAACTTTAACTATATTTATCGACCGTTGGATTCTTGCATTTACGTACCTAACATTGACATTTTTGTTTCTCAAAGTCCCTATCATTAGCAATATAAAGGCGACGAATATATGCGTAAAAGCTCACATCAAAGATAATATTTTTAAATGTACTCCCTCAGAAAAAGCGTGGAAGGTCCAAAGGACCTGCAGGTGTCAAAGTCACGCAGATGTCGAGATTTACGCGAAAGGACACTATGCGCAGCAGCAGCACAGTCTCTTACCGGTTCGACACTACCCTTCCCGCCACCCCCCTTCCGATTGGATCGTGATGCGGCGCCCGCGCCTTGCTCGATCAAGAGTTTTCACTTTAAGCCAAATTAAGAGAGAGAGAGAGTGTGTGTCAAAATTTTCATCACTCTGGCGCCACACTTGGTGATCAAAATTTTGGAAAACAAAATTCCTGACCTGTTTCGCAGATGCTGGCACAGCAGAAAATGTTTTAACCACTTGTTCTTGCATGTTCTCTCGTCTGAATATTCGGAATTGGTGAGGTCTTGATCACGTCAAACCAGCTTGTATCAAGTGGGGCCTTCCGCAAAAGATTCCTTCCTTGTAAATACTAAACAACGCGTTTGCTTTCACGCCTGAGAGGAGGTAAGGCAAGATTCCCTCACCAACATCAAATCACATGATGAAGATACGTAGATTCTGTTAGCACAACATTATATCCTTCATGCACCGGACCAGACACGCAAGCGTCCATCACCAGCAGCACATCACATGATAAAAAAAGAAATTGTAGATTCTATTAGCACAAGATTCAACTCCAAAGATATTGTTCATGCACCAGGATCGCATGCAATGGAGAACACCAAGGCAATTCAAGAATTGGTTCATCATGCTGATTAAAAAGCCTTCAATTTAATTTTCATGTTCCCAGTGCAATCAGCACCAACAAATTTGTGTGTAAGGTTCCATCTAGGTTACAAGCAATCTTAACATGCAAGAATGATGTTTCTGAAACCAACTTAAAATGATACATATAAAAACATTTGCTATCCAGACACAGATTAAGAGATCAGAAACAAGGCATCCTTCTGTATCCCTTACTTGTAGAAGTCAAAATCCGTGTCTGGCTTTTTCACGTTGGCCCGATAACCTTTCTCAAAGTCCTTGGGAAGAATCACATACCGATTCTTTCTAACGGCATGCATCCCTGCTTCCTGGCAAATGGCAGCAATCTGCATACAACCCAGGCAATGATTTGGTCATATTCCAGCAACAAAATGGCTTAAGCGCAGCAGCTACTTCATTGGATATGGTCATAGCACCACGCACATATCATGAAAAAGCAATCAACCTCATTACACCTGAGTCACAGCAGAAGATATGTACAAACACAGGCATTCAAGAACAATAATCTTCCTTTATCCACAAAATAGTCACTCTATATCCTCCAGCTTACTAAACTCACAGGATTACTTTTTCACTTACATTGCTATCTCAAAACCAAGTCCTTGTTTGGCCTCCAAGAACTATGATATGAAGATAAGAGTCAGCATCTGACATCTATATCTGGTGTAATGATTATATCCCCCAACAATAATTGAGATAAAGAACATAATAACTAGGCTGTATGAAAGCATTAGTTGATGCATGCCACTGACAACTTTTACAGGCTTCCCAATAGCATCATCATGAGGATGTGTATAAGTCAGTTGTCAACGAGATATCAAATACAAACATGTGTTACATATGTCTGTCGGGGGATTGCGTCTGTTACTGTCGAGTACCATTAACTGTGTGAATGTGCTTTTTTTTCACTTTGCATGCTGAGAAAAACCAGCATAAAATACTTCTATATCATTGGTGATCAACAAAAGCTTGATGATGATAAAAGTTAAAATTGAAAGGAAAAAAATAGAAACACGATCCACAGAATAATGAAACTTCCATTCCACACACAGATGCTAGGACTTAGAAAACTGACCTCAGCTGCACTGATTTTATCTGGCCGGGAAACATAATCTTCCAAGTCAACCTCATCGCTGAGATTCATTTTTGCAGTGCAGACCTGAAAATTAAAGACCAAAATGCACAAAAGACATTTAGGTTTAGACAAAATTATTAGAACCAAATTCATATGTCTAGTCATGAACCTGAATGAAAAAAACAAAAAAAAAACAAACTAGAAGATTATGACATCAATACTGCTCATTATTTTGAGCAAGTTAAAACATATACAAATCAAGCTTCCATTTCTCTTTGATATAATATGATATATTACATTATAACTTCTTGCCAAACCATATTTTCAAGCATGCCTTTCTTAACCAAGAACCATGGCAGAGAAAGGTATAGAATGGCAAACAAAATAACAATATTAGTGCTAGTGCCAATGTATTTAAATTCATAACAAACTCTCTAAAAATCAATTATAGCAATGATCTAACTTAGGATTCATAAGGTGTGTACAAAAATACTCATACTCATCCAGTGCACATCAGTCCAATCTAGATGAAAGTTGGACTTATATGCCATGAATAGCACACAAAACCATCGGCGAAAGCATATCAATGACGTATGAAATGTTTCAGAGCATATTAATGTCATATGAAACATTTCGAAGCATATCAATGACGTATGAAATGTTTCGGAATATATCAACGACATATGAAACATTTTGAAGCATATCAAGTGAACAAATAACAAACATAATCTTGCATGTCATATTTGATGTTGTATGCATTTCATTCTTATCCAAAGCACATATAAAAACACATAAACAATGCTTTAAATATCATATCAAAAACATAGAGGGTGAAGTAGGATCATAACATAATATGATCCATCCATTTTCGAATGACCACCCAACACAAACTATTTATGAGTTAGTATTATTTCGATATCGTTGATATACCATGTAAGTTTATGGGCTGGACCATTGATTACTAGTCTATGTGGTTCCATATTTGAACCCTTGGTAAAAAATCCACCGTAGATATGAAATTGTACATGAAGAAAACATAATAGACATCTGAACTCTTCAAAAATTATTGTGAAGCTTGTAGGTCATACTTCTAACTTTATTGTGGAAAAAGAAAATTTTCAAATGTTTGTTAGTCCATGTGCTAGGTCTGCTTGTTATTCAGCATCTAGGTCCTCTTGATGCTTTTATAAGGAAAAAACAAAGAGGAGAGAAATACACAACCTGATTATCCATAGGATAGATCATATGATATTTTACAATTATAATATGAAAATTATCTGCACAACTTACTTGGAATACTAGCCTCTTTTGTCGTCTGTCAGGCAAAGGAAATTCAATCTTGCGATCGAGCCTACCCGGACGGAGAAGTGCAGGGTCTAGAGTATCAGCTCGGTTAGTTGCCATTATAACCTTTACATTCACCGTTTGGTCAAATCCATCCATCTGTAAGAGCAATAAGAACAATAACATTATTGCATGAACATGTACAACTAGATGCGAGCTTGCACGCTAGAGCAAAAGTCATGCCAGCTGAAGCATACATACTCATTTTCACGATGTTGGTTGTTTTTTGGAAGAATAAACAAAACATGGTTACTGCTAGATTTTTCCTATGAAGTTCACACCTTCAATTGGAGGAACCAACACACAAAGTACATTCAAGACTAAGACTGACGAGTCAAAGTACCAAATATGCCAGAGCCAGTAGATAATCTTTGCAGACTGAAGGGAACACATGACATATAATTCAGCCATCATATTTTAGGAACTATGTGAAACCTGGCAGAGGGAATTCAATTTTATGAGAGCCTTCTGTGTTTGTGAAAAATATATACTTCGGAAATCAGAAATAAAAGAACATTCACAAGCTTTAGGAGAATAGAATGATACATATTTAAGGAATTGAAAAGGATCGGGTAAGTGTAACAAGGAAAAAAGGCAAGTTTTCACATGACAGAAACCATGATTCTAAAAACAGCAACACAGTGAGCATACCAACAGTACTATACCAGTCCAACTGTTTCAGTGTGCAATCTACCATACCATGGTGAAGTATACTGATAATTCAGCTATTACTATATTGTTTATTAGAAATGCACTGGAGTATACCATGATTCTAAAAATAGCAACACACTGGACATACCAACAGTATTATACCAGTCCAACTGTTTGTGTGCAATATACCATACTGTAGTAAAGCATACTGATACTTCAGATTATACTATATAGTTTATTAGAAATGCACTGGAGCATATCATGATTCTAAAAGTAGCAACATGCTGAGCATACCAACAGTATTATATCAGTCCAACTGTTTTGGTGTGCAGTATACCATACTGTAGTGAAGTATACTGATGCTTCAGTTAATAATATATAGTTATTTAGAAATGCACTGGAGAATCCTGAAACACACAAGTTCCCTTGAAACATGCCTCAGGCTTAATTCCTTCACAGAGACAATTTAGATTTCTACAGTATTAGTGGTTAACTTGAATAGCAATTGAATTTAATGAAATAGCTGACATTTCTCCAAATTAAGAGTTGTGTTTTTCTTTCAACAGCTGCAAACTAAATCAGTCTCCAAGTACAGGAAGATAAAAGGAGAAACTTGTCATCTATCAAATATTCATTTAAATTTCTTGGTTTACTTGTTTTTTTACCTGATTCAACAGTTCCATGAGGATACGCTGAACTTCCCTGTCTGCTCCAGTTTGTGCATCAAAACGTGCAGTAGCAATAGCATCAACCTCATCAATAAATATGATCGCAGGGGCATTTTCTTTAGCAAGACGAAACACATCCCGCACCATCCTCGGACCCTGACCCACAAAATAAGCTAAAATTTAAAAAGGAATCATAGAAACATGATTCATAAAAGATCATGATCTTCATCATATCAAGCATGATCAGTCTTCTTTGAACAATCAAGTAGACATCTGAAGTACAAACCAATGACCATGGATCACTTACATCATAAGTTAATTATAGAATTTTCTCTGGGAAACTCAGTGACAGAAACAACTTCTGCCTTTTAACAATGAAATTGCAAAGAATCAAATGAAGGAATTACATGAAATATGCACTAATTTTATAAGCATCAACGGAAAAGAAACATAAGACTAAAAAAAGTAAAATCATTTTCTACATGGTATCATATGAAAATTATAATAACATGTAAAACAACATGTAATGGAGCAAGGAATGACACCCAATTAGAATATTCTAACTACACAGTACCTCACCCAAATACTTCTGAACAAATTCAGACCCAACAACTCTTATAAAGGCAGCAGTTGTATGATGAGCCACAGCCTTGGCAAGCATGGTTTTACCCGTACCAGGTGGACCATAGAGAAGTACACCTCTTGGTGGATCTATACCAATTTGTTTGTACAGATCATGATGAGTCAAAGGTAACTCAACAGCTTCACGAATCTCCTGCTTTTGAATATCACAACCCCCAATATCCTGGGCAAACAAAAGAAAAGATAAGGCAGCAAATCAAACTTTGCTTTATACTCAACCTGCACTAATAAAAGTAAAGATGACATAAGCATAACACAGTAGTTCCTTCTTTTAGTAGCAAATTAGATGTCCTTGATTATGAAACATAGAATTTACTATAGATACTTCTCTTTTTTGCAAAAATTTAAAAAGTGATTAAGAATGAAATCAGAAAAAGAAAACTCAAGTTCGTCAAAGTAGAATGTCTCATGAAGTTTAGCAAGAGAAGAATAAAAGACAATATATTACATCATTCTACCATCGTAATGTCATGGACAAAATTCTAAACAGGATGTTTGATGTAATATTTATGTATGTCCGTGTCTTTTGGTTTATTCATGCTTTGCATAGCATGTAGAGGAACGATCGAAGGCTTAACAGCTCCATTTTAGTTGGGTTTGATGGTCGTTTTAGGTTTGTAAATAAAAGTTGTGTCATGTGGACACTTGTGAGAGATATTCGATCTGTAGTGGACTATTTTGACCCTTTGTTGTGCAACCATTTCAGAGCTTGTAAACTTTGTAATTTGCATTGGCTATGAAGTGTTTTCTGAAATGTCTGCTTGTGGATCTCAAGTGAAGCGCTTTCTCTAACCCCTTTTCTCTTTTGTAGGTCCTAAGGGACCATGGGAGACTTCGGGGAGGTTGACATTTGCAGACGGACGCGCAAGGGAGCCGCACGAGATAGGCAAAACCAACTAAGTCTGTGACAGATGGTATCAGAGCGGGACAAGCACTCATAGAAACACTTGGCATGCAAACATGGGGGATCTAGCGGGGCTGCGTTAAGGGCAATCAGCACAGGTGACCGTTTGGGAGAAAAACAAGTATAGAGATGTAGAGAAAAGGAGTCGCTCGAAGGAGCAAGCATTTGAGATTGACATTCAGAGGAATAGTCAACTCTTCGCGCAAGAGACACGACAAGAACAAACAAGCTTGGAATAATGCGTAGCGCACAAAGGTTGGGATGGCTGAATTCAAGCTACGGCTCGACGTTGACAAGCATATTTGATGGTTCTCAAGGCAAGCGAGGCGCTTGGTAAATGATGAGATCATACAAGGTGGAATGAGTTGCTCAGCGACCGAAAGAGTTGTGCAAAGCTCATAGAGGTGAGGGGAATTGCTAACTCGAAGAATTCAGTACTCATGCAAGGGCTTGTATACAAATGATGGAATGTTCGTGGCCATCCCAAGGCGACCGAAACTCGGCGCCATGGAACATTGGAACTTTCTCTTCGGCATAAGAAGGATAAGTCCGTATGAGGTTGAAGTGTGCAGCGAGTTCAACAAGTTGCTAGGCCTTGAGTGATGCAACGAGGGTTGTATTGACGTGGAGTTGCAATCTAACAAGTGCGTTTGCAGGAGGCAGAACAATGAATAGTTTGTTCAGCAAGTCGGAGTAGTCTAAGGGGATAGTGGTCTCCGAAACTTTCAAAAAGAAGGAAGCGAAGAGAGATGTTGCTCCAACGGGACAGATATCCAGGAGGGATAAGTTCCGATTCTCCAAAGGGAGAATCATGTGCAACAGACAGCACGTGTTGAGGAGTACCTCAAAAACAATAATTCCACGATGCTCAATAAACCGAGCGAGCAACGAGGAGTCATCGCATGATCTCACTTGAGAGAATGCATTGGTGGATGCATTGCAAGATCAAGTGAGGGAGCGACCTAAGGCAACACAATTGAAGACACACTTGGAGTCAATATGAAGATCGTACTCAATGGAGGGCTGACCCGTAGAATGGTAGGCATGAGGGCCACCATCAACTCAATACAAAATGAGGAACGGAGCAACTTGGGTGTAACTTGGTGAAATACCCAAGTCACATGAAGGGAGTCAACATAAAAGATGAAACATGGAGCGGAGGCATAGAGCTTTCCTTGGACAAAGAGCAAGGACATGAACTCTTGCATAGGCAAGAGCGAGACCATGTTGTTCCATGGGTCCTTCATTCTAATGGAGCGGACTCATCTTGCATGGTGCCAAAGACGAAGGGAGCTTCTGAGCACAAGCACCTTATCTCGGAGAAATAACAATAGATTCTTGCATTCTTGTGAATTCAACATTCACCAAATTCAAGTTCTGCTGGAAAACCAAATACAAGAGAAACTCCGACTACTTAATGAAATATCAATGTCAAGAAACCCCATAAATGAAGAAACTCGAAAGTGCTAAAGATCTTTAAGGCCACAAATTGCTAAGGGACTGAGAAAGTAACAACTTCTAGTCTAATTTATACCGAAAGAGGTGCAATATACCACTCCCAAACCCTAATTCATAATCTCAAATCAAAGATGTGCACAAATATCAAATAATTGAAGGGGAAAAAAGGGTTTGACAACTTACATTGTAGGTTACGTCAGGCTTCTCGGACTGGCTAAGAAGCGAGATGCTCGAATCGGCCTCGGGGGGCAGCACATCGACGAGCGCGTTTGAGTGGCGGTGAAGTGCGACGGAGGCCGAGGGCTTGAGAAGCTCCCGATTGATGGTGCTCAGGATCCGCACGTAGTAGTTCGACCCGGTGGTGGATCCGACGATGCCGTTGTTCTGATCGACCATCTCCATGAACTGGCCGATGACGAGGGGGACGGACTGGATCCGCTTGACCTCCTCCTGGGCGCGGAGGAGCTCACGCTTGAGGTTCTTGAGTTCGTCCTTGACGTACTCCTCCTGAATGTCGATGAACTCGATCTGGCGCTGGAGGGACTTGAGGCGGCCGTAAAGGTCGTCCTCTTCGTCAGCGACCTGGACGGGAGAGAGGAGCGCGTCGACGCGCGGGAGGTCGGAGACGGAGGGCTTCCTTGGGTCGATAACCATGGCGGACGCCGCCATGAGAGCGGTGGAGTATTGAGATGGCTTTCCCTTTCTTGATCGGAAGGACGACTGCGACGAGAAACGGGGTTTTTTAACGACGCTTGTCACGTGCCCCGCACGCAAGAGGAGTTGCCTTGCGCGACACGAAGTAACTCTCGTGTCTCGCGTATTAGTAAGCGTACGGTCCTCGACTTGAGTTACGACTGATTGATGTGGCGAGAATCCAAGGGGATAGGAGGCAACGGTTTCGGTTGTTCGTGTGTCAATCGTAACCGAAGTCGTGCCAAAAATATAAAAGAAATAATAGTAATGTAAGGAAATAGAAAAGACGATTAAAAAAAGTATTTATTAAATTTTATAAAAAAAATTCAATACCCTCAATTTATTTAAATAGTGATATTGAATTGCCAACAAAATGATAGAAAAAGATTCGTGTAATCAATACAAAATAATTACGATTAAACAACATATTTATTGTGTACATATGATAAATTAGATTAAAGGAACTTATATATTTCAGATATAATATTTAAGAAAATAAATTTTGAGAAAAAATTGACTGTCTCAGAAAAAAAATGAAACACTACCAACAAGAGAAAATCCTATCTCTATCTTTAGGACTAATCAACTTCATTCACATACTCTTAACATGAATCAATTTATTAATTTGATTCAAACCTAAATCATTCATCCAAAATAATATCACACTCATTGATATTGTCTGTCACATTCAGAAACCAGTGATATAAGATGTTTAAACCAATTTAAGAATAATACACCTACTTCTAAGGCTATTCAATTATCCTCCCATGTCCAATGTGGAATTAAACCGAGATAATTCACTCTTATCATTTGCAACAATCAATCAATTACATATTAATTTGGTCAAATGGGATCCTACCCAGAATTCTTGTTCTGAGGTCTATCAAGTGCAAGATCACACCCAACAAGGGGTGAGACAAGTTCAAGGCACACTCATCAAAAGAAGTAAAACTCAAACCCTTACAAATACCACAATCCCATGCTTCCAATTCCCAAACCATCCTTTTTTTGACCTGCAGCTGCATCTGTTCACTTGTTTACAACTACAATGCCAGAGAGTTCAAGCAAGCAAAAGCATTCCACTCCAAAATGCTCCTCTGAGCTGGCAAGGTCAATTACCTACTCTCACAGTATAATTTTATCCTCCATATATTAGGAAGACATAAAAAAGGAATGGCATAGGATCATAAGAGCAAATAATTACAGCATTTCTTTGTCCTTGCACCTAGTTTAATGAAAGATTTATCTCTCTGCTCCATATACTGTGTCTCGCCAGTATCACCTTAGGCACTGTACTTTAGCTTCCCCAGCATTCTCATGAGGCAGATTGCCGTTGTCGTCTTCGCGACTTGGCATCCGATACTTGTGCTTTCTTTGTGCTTTTCTGATGCTTCCTTTGAGATGGGCTGAACATGGCTATCCTGCCTATCCCTCTCGAAATGGATGAAAGGAATGCTTTACTGTGTTCTTGCGACCTGTTGTCCCTCATCCCTTGCTTCATGAATGCTTGTTCCTTCTCCAACTCACTAAGCCTCACACGCATCCTGGCGATTTCTAGCTTTAGTTCTCGGTTCTCCCTCCTGAGGGAGGCATAATTGTCCCTGGGGGAGACTGCAGCACTCTGTACACCACTGCTGCTGATGATCCTCTGGGAGAAGGAACCATCGCCCGAGTTTCCTGAGAGGGCAGACTTGAGGCGGAGCTGCTCAAAGTAGAGGACGCCAACGACCATTTGGACGGGGAGCCGATCGTTTTGAGCAGCGTGGTTGGCAGCTTCTTGAGAGATCTTCTGGCAGTCTATGAGCTTGCACAGCTTCTTGCATTCAGATTCTGTCAGTGATGGATGGGCCTAAGCAAAGGCATCGAAAGTTGGTCAATTGATCATATACCGAGATGGTGAAGAAGAACAACAAGCTCTACTGTTTCATTAGGAGACAAACAAACTGAAAGCAAAACTGATTTTTTTTTTGTGTTTTCTATATGAATTTGTAATGAAGCAATTGCATCTGTGGTTTCATACACAGCAGCATATAGAGTAATTATACCAACATTATTAACATTGATTTTACAATTTTGATTCATAGGTGTGCAAAAATGGAATGATCATATTGCTTGTCAGAATTAAGGAAAACCAGATTCAACCGAATACTGTGACCTACATTTAGCCTAAAGCAGATTCTTTGCAGTACTCGCACAAAAAATAAGATCAATATGCACATTACATTCTATAAGGTCACAAACAAAAAAGATACATTTCAGATTCACACTCATGCACGCTCTTTCGAATAAACTGACGTGCACATACACATTTCTACATACATGCATGGAATTAGATAGTTACCTTCAAGTAGATATCAACAGCTCTATAGAGGCCATCATCAATTATGCGAGCATAATCCGGCAAGAGTTCAATTATTGCCATAAATTTTGACAAACTCAGATGTGGATCTGGTGCAATTTCTGCAAGATATCCATCTATTAGCCTCCCTACTTTCAGAACGGAACTGTGACTTGGAGATTTTACGCTCAGAGATTCATATCCACAATGAGATGAATCTTCAGAGTCATCCTCCTCAACCCTTTGGATGAAATTTACCAACATTCGATGGACTGTATCAACATCAAAAACTGAATCGTTTGGCTGAGATGAAGGAATAAGCAGGTCATCAAGTGAAGCCAATTCCAGTTGGAACCCAATTCTCCTCTCCAGCTCCAACCTACAGCCAAGGCTGGTAGCCAACTCGATTGCCATTCTTAGCATCCCAAACAGAAAGGAGAGAGGAACTGTTGTGATGTTCTCGGTTGCCAATAGATCAACAAGAGCCTCTATGATCACTCTCTGCTTGTCTCCAACAACAATGCCAGACTCCCAATTGTGTCGTCTTTCAATACCCTTTAGAGAAGTTTGAGCATAATGCATTAGTGATTGGACAATGCTGTCTGATCTGACCCCAGTTCTCCTCATGGAAGCAATAACTCGCTGATAAATGTCAATTTTTAGCACCGAAAGATCTTCCACCCACCAGTCCTGGCAATGCATCTTTAACTTACCAGATTCATCATCACATTCCAAGCGGGCTAAACCAGAAACCAACTGCTCCTTGCTGGCGTTTATTGCAACTGCATCCACACATCTATCTAGGATACCAACCTCCTCTGCTATGGGATGCAAGCCATCACATGAACATAAAACTTCAAGCGACTTCTCAAGACTTTGCACAACAATCTCACTTAAGTAGGTCTCTGCTCTAGCAATTAGATTTTTCTCCTGGTAATCTTCTGTCATCTCCAGATATTCAGCAATGCAACGGAGATGGGCAACATTAGTTGCAGTGATCTCAAAATTTGTGCCATAACAGAATTTAGCAGCAAGTTCGAAAGCTTCTGCTCCCCCAGGTACACCATGAAGCTCAAGCATGGAGAGATCTGGATCCCTGGAATCCATTACCATTTTCCGAATTTTTCCACTCCGTGAAACCAAAGGAAACTACAAAATTGCAGGTGAAACTAGTATAAATTTCAATAGGCACCAAGTGCCAAGCTTATGCATTGAAACATGTTTATACTCACTAACAAAAAACTAAAAACCTTGAACGTTTCTGTGGTACAGGAAAACAAGATGTTTTCACAGAAAGCACATAAAGAGCAAGGTTAGAAATAAGCAAACATGAAGAAAGACTATTAACTCTTTGTGAGAAGAACAAAATGACACGATGCAAGGATTTTAATGTCAAAAACAGGCAACATCAGTTTGGCTTGGTCTGGCACGTATCAATCAGCATGTTGTGGCATCGGCCTCGTTCTGTCCAATACAATTAAATAACAATTGTCAAGGGTGTGTCAGCTTGTTGCACAAGGTAACAAAGAATATGGCATGTGCAATCATGTTTCTAAAGCCTTCACACCATCTTCCGATGTCTTAAATGCTTTCTTTTCTACTTTGCTTAAAACGATGCATGTTGAAGTTGACAGTGATCAAAAGGGTCTGATCATGAGAGATGAGTGAGGATGTCAGAGACAGTGTGCCGGGAATTATTAGGAGAGACACGAGGAAGGAAAATAGGAAACTTTTTCAGTATAGTAAAATCGTACGCTGTCATGACATGGTTGCAGACGATCAGGTTGGTGATTCCAATGACCACTGATAAATAGCAGGGAGAAAAGGAAAGAAACAGAAATTCCTCAAAGTTTAACAATCTCCAAAATGGTAGGAACATCAGACGTATTAACAATTATCAGTAATATAGTCAAATGTTCAGAGTAGAGAACTCTAAAGAAACTAGTTTTTATTTTTATCATGGTACTAAAGCAGATCATGTTTAAGACTGCAGATTTTTCCCACTACCTTTTCCCCTTCTTGAAACAATAATTCGCCCATATATGAATTTATGTTCTTACTCAAGTTCACCTCCCAATCCCATTAATCCTTCATTCATCTCATACGTGAAGACTAGATGCCAGAGCTTATTCGTCATGTTCCATCCTCTTGTACTTCCTAAACTTTTGGGAAACAGTGGCCGGCCAACTAATCATATTAGCCTCAGTTACTTCTAGAGTATATATTATGTACTTCAGCATCTCTTTGATAATTAAAAGCCATCAAAGTAGTCAACTACCAAGTTTATCTCGAACAAAAAGCACTGGGAATAGATTGTTAATTTGTACAAGACCAGAATTATTTCTTCTGCTATTGAAATTATAGTTTGCAGATCCTTTTATCCTTAGCCCACACTTGAGGACCATTTAATACACCTTGACTTATTATGTATATTTACAAATCAGAAGCTCCATATTGCATTCTATCTTTGTTATGATTGTTTATCTTGTTTGGACGGCGTTATTTTCCTTGCATACTTCGTGAAGAGACATTCCACGAATGGATGGCTCAAACAGAAAACTCTGATTTCAGCTTTATCCACATTAGACGAACTTGTAATTTTGCATTGTTGTGTGACAAAATGTTGCTATATGAGCTTTGTGACAAAATGTTTGACTTAGGGGGATGCAGATGGTATCATAAGAACATCTATTATGAGTATATACATCCGAATCCTGGTTGCTATATGAGCTTCGTGACGACATCGGCACCATCCATAGAAAATAAGCAAGACAGATAAATTTCTATAAACAAAATTAAAGCAGCTTAAGATCCTCTTTTAACGATAAATGGCTGCCATACCTTGTGTAATAAGAATGATTGTCCATCAACATAAAGGGTTATATCTCCAGCTACATCAGAAAATATCCTGCAGAGCATATCACAACTTTTACAATGAAGAAAAAAAAGGAACTCTTTTTAATATTTATTCATCAGTACCCTCATATGCTCATCTTTTTCGTTTAATGAGAAAGGAGAGGGAGAACGAGTCATATTACAAAATGAGCAGTATAAATGGTAAAATAGCTTTAAAAAATGTAGAACAAGCAATTGTAACTTTCAAATATGGAGATAGTACTCGTTTCATCCATAGTCAAGAAAGAATGTGAAACACTAGAACTTTAACTTGATCTACAAGAACAAATGACACAACCTACATAGTATTCATAAAAGTCATAAGCAGAATGCATCGAAAGCTTAAACCAGAATAAAACTGCCTCCTTTATTCTGACATTTCATCGTCCGTTACACACAGAGAGGAATGCAACCAAAAAAGCCCTAAAATTTACGTTTTTCTTCAAGGAGTCACCATGGAAAGCCGAGAAGAACCACTACATTCGATGAGAATCCAGTGGAAACCCAAAAACACGAACCAAGTTACAGAGCACCGGGACAGTAGGGGTTCAAAGAACTCCTCCAACACTTGCAAGAAACCGCGAAAAGAAACCAAAGGAGCGAATGCGAGGCAGGAATCGGTCACCTTCTAGTAGTGATTGGGTTGCAGAACCGGGGTGAGGTCGCCAGCTTCGCCGCTGAGAAAGGGAAAGCGCTCTCCGACATCGCTCCGGTCTCTCGCTCTCTCTCATATGCATAACTATATATTAATGAATAATAATAATTATAAAGAAAAAGAAAAGGAGGGTAAAGACGACGACCTGTAACGGTTAAAGTTACATCCGTGCCCTCATCATTCGATTTATTTTCATCTTTGCACTGGAGTGACCGATCAAGGGGTACGGATTCTTAAAACTCGATTCGCTGTGAGGTCCGAAAGCAATTGGTGATTTGGTTGGATTCGGAGTTGAATAGTGGGTAGATCCGACCCGATAAGATGGGGGCTACGTTGGAATGATGGGAACAGGCCGTGGCACGGAACACGATGAGGGCAATCATGCGATGAGGCTTCTTTTCTGTCCTTTATTGTTCACCGTAGTATTTTATGTGGAAAGAAGCAATAAAGCGTGGGATTTGGGTGGCTCGCCGGCACAGGGAAGCGTGCTCGCTCGCTCGCCCCCGACTACCCTCGCCTTTTAGTGGAAATGACGGGGACGAGCTTTTGGCGTTAAGGCTGGTGCGGGACTGCGATTCGGTCGGGGCAGATTGACCGAGAAATGATTGGTCAAAATTAGGATTTGAACGTGGGATTGGGTTGGATTTCGGCCCTTAATTGACGAGCCCCCACCGGCCCAACACAACCGATGGGACGAACGAGACGATCAATCGATGAGGAATGCCAAGCCATTAGACCCATTAGGAGACCCACTTTTTGTGCCTCAAGAAAAATAGGCTTCATTACTTACGAAAACGAGTACAATTTTCTCAATAACATCAAAATTCAAAAGTAAGGATAAATACATCCAAAGGAAATTTTACCTTCTAAAAATAGTTTTTACTATCAAGCTTTTAGCTAATGTTGTCCCCATGATTGGTTTTTATATAAGAATTTTTTTATATTAATTCAATAAAAATATTCTTTCACCCTCCCTCATCCACTCCCATCAACGTATCGTCATCCCTTCATCCATCGCAAGTGATATCACTCGTCGCTTTTACTCTCAATGTGAGCGATTTTCTCTCTTACTCATCCTTGTTCCTATAACTGTTTATGTTAGGAAGAAACGTGACTATTGGTAGAGTATGAAGGGATATTTTCATCAAATAACAAAAAGAAATATCCTTACATAAAAATCAATTAAGAGGATACTATTAACTAAAAACCTAATAATCTTTTTAAGTTATATATATATATATATATATATATATATATATATATATATATATGACCAACCACCAATCAAAGATTTACCTATAAGACACATATCTACATAAAACATTGTATGAAATAACTCTAAAACCAACAATGAAGTGGTATGGTCTTTGAGAGTAAGAAATTTTTTAATTATATAATTTTATTTAATTAGATAAGATATATTATAAATTTGATTAAATTTGATAATGATTATTAATAAAGGAAGTCTAATTATAATAGAATTTCTTAAAATATCATGAAAAAAACTCTTCTTATTATTATCTTAGATTCTCTATTCTTGTCTATATAAACATACAATCAACAATTGAGATTATAAATATTCTTAATCTCACTTAGTCCCTAATATATTATTTATAATGACCTTGTGAATGATAGAAAGAGAAGAGAATATGAGTCTAGTTTTCCTTGTAGTTCAATGACAATGTGTTTGCCGATCATATATAAGCTTTCTAGATTACATTGAAAAGTACATAATATGATATATTGTTATTTAATTTTAATTTTTAGTATTAAGGATTTTCGTATAATAGTAGCATAATTATAGTTTTTATACTTACAATTGATATTAGAGCTATGTTTTTGAAATCAAATATTTTAGATCTATTTATTAGCATTATTTACTTACAAAAAGATGTTATTCAATTTTGATTTACAATACTTTAACGATCCATGTGTATTGTCGATCTTTTTATCTATTTAGTCCGTCTTGTTACTACTTACGGGTGATATGAGGTTCCTTGCGTTTGATCGATGAACTATTATTGATAGCTTACTGTTGATGACAGTATTGTCAAGGGCGACGACCTTCGATGGTTACCAACCCAATCACAATATATACAACAAAAGCATTATAGGGTGTGGTAGCCCTTTTTGCATAGTGTTGCTCGGTATGGTGTACAGTGGCTCAGCATCGCACGATGATTAAAGAAGTTGTCAGTTGGTAATATATATATCGTTGCAGCTATAGGCAGCAATAGGCGGTGCATGCGCACATCCGCACATGGGCACGGTGGCACAATATTGCACGATGATCGGAGAGGTCATCAATTGACAATATAAATATTATCGTCATCGTATACAGTAGCAAGCAACGCATAGGTAAAAACAGGTGGTGCATAGGCAACGATCATGCACTACGATGATTGCATGCCTCACGCAATGACTATGGAAGAAGAATTAGGGTTTTAATTTTTAAAATCATAATTTTACCCTTATAAATCATTTTGATTCTAATTTATATCCTTTGATAATTCTACCATTCAAAAATTATATAATTCTATTATATATTCTAACAAAATTATAGTGTTTCCCTTTAGAAATTAAAATTTTCTAACTTGTGTCCTTAATTATAAAGTTGACCAATATAATTTATTTTTAATCAAATATTTTGATCGGACAATTGTATTTTGACTACTTGGATTTAGATTCAATAAATCAAGTTTTGATCAAATTTGAGAAAAATCAAATCTTGATCAATTTTTAATTTTAATCAACTTTAATTTTTGACTTACCTAATTAGGCTTATATTTAGCCTAATTTTGGGCTTTCCTAATTAAATAGAGTTGACTAATCTAATTTAAGGTTCTATATAGAATTAAAAAATATAAATTATAATTTTTTTATAGTTTTCTCATATGACATATTTTTACATATGATAATTAAACTCCAATTATTATTTTTAGGTATTTATTTAGTTATTCATATGTATATCTTTAAGATTATGAAAAAATATTTATTTTTTACATAAATACATGATTTGTATTTTATCATAATTAAAATTATCTTATGAGTTTTTATTTATGCTGATTAATATTCAATAATTATCATGATTATTATTTTATTATTATTAAATTATTTTGGCATAAATTAAACTAAAAGATACTTAGTGAATATTATTTGTAACTTATATCCTTAAGTTTTATCTTATTAGTGTCTATCAAAGTAGTGTATAATGATAGGTTTATGATATATAAATTATAATAAATATTTTATCTTATAATGAAGAATCTACTTCGAATAATTATGTTATAAAATATTATAATACTATTTTTGATATCTTTGTAGTTTAGCAATATTATTCCTAAGTATTGTATACCTAAATATAGCAATATTATTCTACAAGAATGGTATTAATCCCCCATAAATAATTTTTAGTGAATACTAAATATATCAATATTTTACTCAAAAGTAAAATATAGATGATATCAATAGTTCATCATATCTTGAAAGCTTAAAGCATTAATGTTATTTTATATTTTACAGTGATACTTCCTTTCGTACACTCTTATGCTTCTAATATCTCTGTATTCTCTAGTTCAAATTATTGGTTAAAGTATGTATAGCTCACATTAGAATTTGACATAGCATTGTTTATTGAATGGCGCATAGACTTGACGGATGAAAGCGTTATGAAACAAATTAATGAAATGAATACTTAGAAAAAATTTAATAGGTTCAGTTTCATTTTTATAAGAATGATAATTATAAATAACATAAAGACTTCAACCAACACATATGAATATTTAAGGGCTATTAAGATAAATTTAAATTTGTTGATAAGTTATTGATCGATATATTAATAAAAGAACTTACTACAACTCAATATAATGACACTTGAGGGATTTAGAATCACATCCACATTATTATTGACATGGCTATGAAACTTAAGTCATTAAACATGAATGTTGATGAGTTTTTCCTGGTGCAATTCATTCTTAATTCTCTTCCTCCTCGATTTGGCACATTCGAGATTTACTATAATACAAATAAGGATTAGCGAGACTTGAATGAGTTAACTAATATTTGTGTTAAAAAAAAATTAAGATTGAGATAAAAAATATCTTATAATGTTCTAACTACTACTTAACAAGTTGGTAACAAACAAAAGAATGTTGAAACATTATCCATCAAATACATTTGTTAGATCTAGAAATGTTAGTAGACTTAAAGTGTTTTTTCTATGGTAAGAAAAAACTTATAAAAAAAGTGTATAAACTTAAAACTTGGTTTGAAAAAAAAAAAAGGTATAAACTCAATCTTTATATATTTTAAATTAAATATTACAAAAGTTTCTTCTAATACTATGTGGATTGATCCTAGTACTTCAACTCAATGGTACCAATAATATGCAAAGATTTATTTCAACTTAAAAACCAAAAGAATATGAAAGATTCAACATTATGAGTAATCATCTTAAAGCAAAAGTGAAAGCAATGGGAAGTTATTGCCTAGAGATGGGTTATCTGATAAATCTTGCTAACACATATTATATTCCTATTATTTTTAATAATTTAGTTTCTTTATATATAATTAATGAGTTAAGATCTTATCTTTCCTTTCATAATAATAAACTTAGTATATTTTATATTCAATAAAAATTGGTTCTAAAATTATATGTGATGGTTTCACAGAATTAATTTAAATCTTGAGTTTGCAAAGAAATTTGATTTCAAAGATGAAAGATTTTTTATATTCTAACATAGATAATTGAGACATATCTTGAAGAAAATAATTAAATGATTAATGAATGATAATATTTTGAAAGATTTAGATTTTATTGATTTTAATACTTCCATTGTATTAAGGGAAAGTAGATTAAGCATATAAAGAAAAATGTCAACGTAATTAACTCCTTGGATTTTTCATACTGATATTTGTGAATCACTCCACGTTTCATGTTTTAGTTGAAAAATATATTTCATATGTTTTAGTTGAAAAATATATTTCATATGTTTTAGTTGAAAAATGTACATAAATCATCGAGATAAACGAAAAGGAGAGAGAGAGAGAGGAGGCGAAGAAAGCGAAAAGAGAGATGGAGAAAGCGATGGTGGTGGGTTTCGGAGTCGAAGGTGGCTGTTTAAACATATAGAGGACAGTAACACTGCAGATAATAATATTATTACAAGGTTTGGTGTTAGATTATAACTGATTAGTGTTCAGTTGAAGCGACATGACAAATCTTGTCGGATAATTATTGTTGATACTTATCAGCCATTCGAAGGGTGACGTGTCTGTGACGGCTCCGTGTGCACGAGACCCCTCGCTCATTAGCCCAACTAAAGAACACGATTCCAGATTCGATTCGGGTGATGTGAAGGTTCGGATACCCGAGGCTCCGATAACACAAGAACTGCCTCATCCCAATCATCCGATCAGCTGTGATCTTCCTCCGATAACACAATCCCAGAAGTAAAGGTCCGACAGGATAATGCAGACAACTGGGCTCCGATAACACTACAACCGTCCGATCTCAATCAAACGGTCAGACCAGCAGATGCTTAATTATTATGAAGTACTGTTTCATAACTCATCTTCATGCATATATATATATATATATATATATATATATATACACCTTGAATAAATGAGTGCCTAGCCACTATGAATCCTTCATTTAATTTGGATCAAATTAACTAAACTAGCAGATGCAAAAACATTAATTGGAATCACTTAATTAGCCAACTAAATAACTTTTATCCTGATGTGAGAGTATGAGGTGGTCAGGGAAATTTGCTGAGTAGTTTGTCAGTCATGTCATGTTAATGGTGAAAACATAAGATTTTGCTTCAGGAGAATGACACTAGCTTGCAAATTATGCCTAGGAAGATGATCTTAAACATCAAAGGGACATATTCTTCCTGTTCATTGTGGCTTCTGCTGATGTGTTAGCTGTGTGTCTTCTGAACAATGTTTGCAGCAATGAGAATACTTTTTGTGTTATGTGACAAAGCAGTTACCAATAAGAGTTTCACACATATGCATAATAATAGTTTTCACAGCACCAGAAACATGATTTTATATTAATAAAATCTAATATCAAACTCTTTCTCACGGAGTAAAATAACACAGTGAAGAACTACATCAAGAAGATCATAAGATATTATTAAGAAAAATGATCACCAATTTAAAGTTTGTAGTCAAATTAATGGGCATGCTCAATTGACCACCATCCCAAGGAAAGAGCACCTGAATCGAAGTTTGGCAGTCATGTACTTTAGCATATTAATACTGCCACAATATGATCACCGTAAGAAAGAATAGAGATATCATAGTTTCTGACATGAAGATCAAAGTTGCTAAAATAACAAAGGCACTGTTCATTTGCTCATCTGTGACAGATTGCAGATCAGGGTCAACCACACAAAATGAATGAAAAGAATATTTTAGGTTTATGTATGGTACATAGGAGACTTTGATAGTTTCTTTCCATCTGAAGATGACTGAGTAGAACAAACAATAAAGTGGCCACATTTTAACTCCTTTGAAGAAGACCATTTTTACAAGGAAATGATGACAAGGCAAAGAGTAGGTTGAATGAAACTTTCTAGACCATCAGAGAGGAGTAAATGATTCTACTGTCCTGTTTTTGTTCCTCTTATTCCGCTATTAAATGGAGAAGCGCTGCCGCATGGATGAGGGCTGTCATCTCTCAAACTTGAATTTAACAAGGCTAATTCTCTAAGCTGTAGCCTCTTATAATAGTCCTGTGATTCATCCTGTAGCATAAAAATTTATTATAACAAGGTTGGAAAGAGTAGATCAGCACAAAAAAGAACCAAACCATCTAGAAAAAGATCGGCATTAGCAAAAATGAGCATGTTTCAATGACAAATGGCAGGAGAAGGCATGACCGTGAAAGAGGAGCTCTAAGGTTAAGCAAAGAGAGAAAAAGAAAAAGAAGCACTTTTACATGATAAATCACTATTTGTAATGTGAAACCAATAATTGAATTCCCATGTATAAAGTTTGGACATTCAAATCTCCGTACATTTGTGTTGGTACATTCCATGCCGACCGGCGGACATCAAATTCTGCACTATGCAGTCCTCGGCATGCGATCTTGAACATGCCTGCATCGTGTCAGCACAACATGATACCTGTCATGCTAGCATGCAACTAGCATGTGTTTAGTAAACAATAACTTGACTTACTATATTTGTGCCAGTAAAAGTAGAATGATTGTGATGATACCATCCTTCTTGAGAGAAAACCTGATCTTCTATTCAAATATGACATTCACTTATATCTTTTGTGCACAAGGTGCACATTCAGATACAAACAGTATTAAGTGATTGATTGTTATTGGTCATAAAACAAAAAAAAGGGTATTGGCATTAGCTCTTGACGGATGTTTGATCAGCAAAGCTAAAAATTGGAACATGCAGTGATGAACACATCCCTTGTAAGTGTTGTGCACACTGCTAAGAAACTATAAGAACTATTGTTGTGCATTTATCTGTGAAGATACAGTTCAGTAAAATGGTAGTCCTCTTGATTCTGATGCATGTTATCAGTTGCAACTGTCAACTGACAAATATTAGGAACTCAGAATCATGACAACGTGGGGAAAAGGGACTCAATCGTATGCCACTTTAGTGCATTAGATGGTTGAACTTCCAATTCATGGTTGAAATATATCAATCTTTTGGCTTCACTACATCACTGAGGCAAAATGATCACTGATATTAGTGTATAAGCCCTGTACCATCTTTTGTTTATATTTCAAGTTAATTAATAAATGAATATTCGAAAGGTATAATACGGGTTGTAAGTTCAATAAATTTCTACATGTAGTTTTGCTATACACGACATCTGTTGCAGGTTTTGTGCTTTGTCCCTAAAACAGTATCATCAACTGATGAACTCCATGTTGCAATTGTGGGGCAATCATCAAATCCATGATAATGTGAACTAAGCTCAAACAGTTCATATGATCTAAAATTCACATATTATGGCATCTGCTTTATATGCTAAAATTTTCATTCTACACTAAGAATGTTTCAGTAATGGAAGATTTTTCCTTTTCCTGGAAGTCAAATGATAGTCAGTTAATCACTCCTAGAAGGCAAAATAATGAAGAAAATTTGTGTGATCTTAAAGTAAATTTAGCAACGTAAGTACAATGAATTTGTCATTCTCATTTTAATTCCAGGTCAGAACTTTCAGGGTATCATGATAGTTCCCTTTGCCTTCCAAAAAGCTCTCAATAATCTTGGTCTGTATGATTTTCTAATAATGAAGCATAAAAGATAAGCTAACCTTCGTATATATCTAGATTACATTTGAAGTTTTAAGTGCTGATGGATGGTTATCATATATGAAACCGTGAACCAACAACAAAAGCTGATGGTAATTACTTCAAATAGCAATGAGTATAGAGATAGTCTGATCAATGTCTAATAAAGCTTTAGTATACAGGTGAATGAATGGTATTTTCTGTGAACTACTCACCACTGGTTTCAGCAGCTCTTCTATAACTTCCTGTGCATGTCTCAGTCTAGTCTCAATGACATTTGCTGGTAATTCGGCCTCAATCAATATATGCAATGGATCATTTAAGTGTTCATAACCTGGTCTTCCCCTCAGTTTTTCCTCCTTTATAGCAAGAAAAGTACTCGAGATAAATATAGGCACAAATACAGGAGAAAAAACTATGTGCTATGTGCCATAGGTATCAGTTTATCCTTCAAACTAGAAGGACAAACAAAAAAAAAATGTCCAGAAAGAGGAAAGCTGCCGTTTTACTTAAATAGTTCAAAAATTAGTTAGAGATAAACAAAAGGAACAGGCCTTTGACATGGCAATTTAAAATTGCAATGTTGAAGGCATGGAAGCAGACCAAGCTTATTTAAAAACCAAAACATAGACACAATAAAAGAAAACTATGAATATACTGTATAGTGTATACTATATTCCTAGTTTATAGTGTATACTATATTCCTAGTTCTATAGGAATACCTGGAAGAAAAGGGAGCAGGTAGCAAAACAATATTAAGTAGTAAGGAGCAAAATATTGCCTAATTCTTATTACCTGGACAGGATCTTTTATTGAACCCTTTCCTCTAATGTAAACACGACATCCAGTTGATGCTTCAACTCTTTTCAGTGAATTACCCCTGGGTCCGAGAAGGCGCCCAACAAAATTGAACTAAATGACACATAAAAAAGTGAATGACAGACCAAAGAACAGCATGTAAAAGGTGTGAAAATGAAAGACATACATTAGGATAGGCATTCACTGGGACTTCTAAGCGTAATATCTTCTTTATAATGCATGAGCTTGGACCTGTTGCTCCTTGCTGATCCATTGTAAATCTTTGCGGAAAACCTAATCCCTTCTCAAGGATAAATTAGATTTATCAGCTAAGATAGAAGATCAACTTGAGAAGATGCATAATTTACTACAGTTACTTGGCCAAACAACCATGGGTATTGAAAAAAATGGAAAACTACATAACAGGAATTTTGCAATACTAAGCAGCAGCTCATATATGGTTTTCTTATAATGGTATCAGCTACATATTTGAGTAAATATGAGAGAAACCAGTAATTAGATCTGTTCACTGTCTTTAACAACCAGGTATCTGACCTTCTCATAATTATGAATTTAATCAGACTAAATAAAGCACAGAGTAGAAAATGCTGAAGGTGGCACCATTCTCTTTGATAATATACGGCAGTTTTCCAAGTGATCTGACTAGAAATAGAGGCTCCGCTAAGTTAAAATATTAATTAACTTTGTAGCTCGATGTACTCTTAAAAGTAAAAAAAATACACTAACGAAATAAGAAATATAGAACCCGATATTCAACTTTTGTAGTCTTCTTATAACATAACTTAATGCCTACAGAATTTTGACAATCATTTTATTAATACAACTCTTTTACAATCACCTCATGCTCATGAACCCCATTGTCATTCATTATGATATTATATACACAAAAAAGAAGTATCAGCTAAAATAACAATTAACTGAGCTGCAAAGCAACAAGCTTTCGTTGAGATCTTTTCTAATTTTAATAATTGTCCTAAGGTGCTCATAAGTGCCTATATCAAAATACATTCAACATGAAAAAAAAAATCTTGTAGAAGCTTTTGGCACGACCATACCTTTCAAAGTGTGGCCAAAATAGAACACAAGTGTTTTATAAAACCACCCCAACATATGTGAATGAACCTACTCATACAGCAAAAAGAGAACAGTCCTTGCAGTGGGATAGAGCACCATTAGTAATTAATATTTTTGGCTAAATTTTTGCTATGAAATGCTTCTGCAAGAAGCTAAATGAGCTATGCGTCTGACAAATGTATAGCTAACCAGATATCTATTGAAAAGCATAAATAAGTTATGAATCCACCAAAGGGTTGGGACTTTATGTTTTGTTATTGTTATTGTATCCACCCAAAGGAATAAAAAAGGAAATTAGTCCCAAACAATTTACATTTGCACTTAAGAAACAGGCCAGTAACTCAACCAACTGTTGGTCACCTTAGTGGATCCATTCTTTTTTGTTATTAAGAGCATCACATTGGATTTTCCTAATTCATCATGAAAAATACAAATTCAAAATGTCACGAAATGGCACAGAAATTTCTACTCAATATGTAAAACAAGATCATAAGTGCTAGCAGATTTTTAGTTGTTATCAACTTCTCCAAACCTTCCTGGGAACCAGTCAGGCTTCGATGGAAACAAACACTATAACCAAGGAACATTGTCAAAAAGACAATTATAGAAAACCAGGAAAAAAAGAACATTACATTATCTCTAGTTGAAAAACCAGATAAACAAGATACAGATTACCTAGCTCAAGTGTATAAATATATAAGATGCATACAAATATGATGGTTCATACAACTAGACTTATGTATCTACCTCCTGTGGGTATCCACTCCAAACACCAAAATCAGTCCCCCCAGCATCGGAATTAAGGAATGGTGTAGCCATGGGACTGGGACTTCTGTGCTGCAGTCGGTTACAGTCACCGAACCATTGGTTGGGAACAATTCCTGAGACTCGTATAATCTCTGTAACAAGTAGCTTATCAAACTCTAGAGCAGATCAATAACATTCATGAAAGTTGAACTATTATAATAACTACGACCCCTCCCATTTGTAACTAATATCAATAATCAATATGAATAATAGATAATATGCCTTTCATCAAAAAATCAATAACAAATAATCTATAAGGAAGAATATTATCTCAAAATGTTCTTTTTTTGAAAAAGATATCCTAAAAAGAAAAGAAATGCTTGACCATTCATGCAGAACTCATTGAAGGATTGCATGAACATGATTTATGACAATGCTCCCACAAATATCATGTGGTTTGGTTATTTACCAATTGCCACAAAATCTCAAAGAAGCTGCAAGACAATTATCTCATATTTTATAGCTAACCAATAGAAAACATTAAAACCAAAAAACTATGAGTTTTAGACAAAGAAGAAAAAAGAATCGAGGCATCTCGATTGCTATATCTCAATATTAGATCCTGGACTTAACATTTCTGAATTGAAACCCTAAGAAAGAAAATCCCCTATATGATGAATTTACAAACAACAACTGAGAGGATGAAAATATTGAGGGTATAGTTATAATTGATGGACAAGAAATTCCCAAAGATTATAGTTAAGATGGAAAGGGGCATCAAAATTGTTGTGTGATCATCATGTGTCATTTAGATCAAAAGTAAAATTCCATAGGACAATTGTAAATTCAACTATGTTTTATGGATTAAGATGTTAGTTTGGAAACAAGGCCCTCAAAGCCTAACGGTGAGAAAAGGCACAAGCAGAAAATACTCAGGACATCATTTACTAACTTAAAGATTATATCTTGCTAGACATTCTATTCCTTTTCTTTTTTCTTTTTTCCTTCCAGTAAGTAATCAGAAATGGAATATGTGCCTTTGTTTACAATCAAAATTTGCTTTATGATAACACTATAGGCACACCTACCTTGTTACCGTCCACCAGTCATGAATTCTTTGATCCTAGTAGCATAATTATTTCACCAGTGAATTAATAATCTCAACAACTATTTCCTTTCTGGTTAACCAACAACGGAGGGGCTACATAAAGAAGCACAAATCACAACAGATGGCCAGCGTAATGATTGGGAAAACAAAGGTTTGCTGATAAGACACACACAGAGATATGCACAATACATATTTGCAATAACTCTAAAAGTAGTGGAGCTACAATCCTCAGAATAAGAACTTTCACTTGAGAACCTCCTCAGAAGCCATAAAATAAACAGCCAGATAAAAAACACCTATCAAATAGCCTCTCATTTTAGAAGGAAGTTATCTGTCCCAATTAACAGTCTAAAGCTCCATCTCAGAAACAATTTTTCGAACACTAGAAACATGTATGCTATCTGCAATAAGAAATACTCAGATGATAACCCTCCAGCTTTTTCATTTTCACTTTTGATTTTAACTCTTAACTAATTTTGGCATTCACTGCTTCCCAACTTCAAAAACATCCCCACAAAACTTGAATGCAAGAAAAGCATAAAGGCAGCATCACACCAGAACAAGATAAATTTGACAGATATTGATATGGATAAAGAAAGAAGCAGAAACTACTTGAATCAATTTGGCAGCATGCTTTTCAAACACAGCTTTTAAAACAAGATGCCAAAGTCATTAGTTAAGAAAAACTAAGCCTAAAGAAGCATCTCTTCCCACTTCTATGGATAGTTGTGAAAAGGAATACAAGAAATATACATTTCAAGACCGATCTTGATAAGTTGGGAATGGTGAAAGTTCGTCTCGTCAAATTCTTTGACATCCACAACACCAAAGATGAGGAAACAAGGACCGAACACCTAATAAGCAAGAATCTCAATGAAAACCACAAACAATCCTTGGTAAGCACTGACCTTGATTCAGCAAATGGTTACAAATAGGAAGAACCTGCATGAAAGGCCCAAGCTTTTGATGTTCTGCCAACAGCTCCGCCAAGTACCGGCTGTAAGAGTAACAAGAACAGAAACCCAAGATTTACAAACACCAATTGGCATGACAAAGCTGGGAATTATAGACAAGAGATAAGAGAACTCTCTGCATCTCTTTCTATACCTGTCTATATCTGCTGTGCTATTTATATCTGAGGAGACGGCTCTAGCAGGGGAGAAGCTATGAGTATATAAGCCAGACATGCTGGTGGAAAGGATAAAGGTGTTGCAGAGAAAGAATGAAAGGAATCAGAGAAACAATGATGGAAAAGGATGGGCAGGAGCTGAGATGGAGCAAAGGTGCAGTTTTGGGTGCTAGAGGAAGCCTTCTGCCCCTTTCTCAATGCAGGCAACCCTGAAGCTCACAGGAAATATAAATACAAAGGAGAAAAAGGGTTGTGTAAAAGTTTAATGAGTGACTCTATGGATCCTTCTAAGAAGGTTTAAATAGGTGCATGGATTTTAAGGCATATCCACTTTTACAGTATGAGAGAGAGAGAAAGGTGTGCATGGGGGGTTGCAAATTAGAATCTTGATGAAAGTGTGATTCTTGTACATGAAAAGATCATATAAGTTTGTTCTTCCACTATGTCATTTGATATCCTGCAAGCAAGATGAGCTTGTCAGCCATTTTCAAGCAATAAAAATAACAAAGGCTCTTAACAGGAGCCTTTTCTTGTGTCTAGTGAGAAGAAAGATTTAGTTGAAAAGAAATACAAATGATCACTATGGTTCCCAAACATTAAATGTTGAAGAGTCAAAACATAAAATCTGGTCTACTACATGTACCCTTCAAGGAGACATCTCTAAAATGATTGAGGGATGACTACTTATAGGCCAGTAAATGGTTGATCTAACAAAGGTTTTATAAAGTACCAGCAACATGAGATGGTCTACGAAGCAATAAAATCATATCTTCCATGCTTGCCTTCTCTTATCAAGGAAGTAAGGTTACTACAATAGGATCAAAGACCCTATTGTTCAGCCATAGGAGATGATCCCTGGCTCAGATGCTAACCTTCAAATGTATGGGGGACAAAGTCACCATGTAGGTGATAAATGAACCTACTCAGCTACAACAACCATGAGATGCGACGCTCAACCAGGAATCATCGACATGACCTAGGTCAATTTAATTGTTCTCTAAAGCATTTGAGTCTGGAGGGGGAAGAAGTAAATCACATCAGTCTACTGTTTCATTCCTTCCTCGGTCATGCATCTTCTTCCACCACATGTCAATCCAAGAAACCACCACTGACATTACAATGTCCATCTAAGATGGAGAGAGGACTGTTGTCAATTATCGGATCCAAAAGGTGGAGAATTACCATCAGCAGAGTGGATGGCACATCAATCCAGTAGTTGGGAAGTATGTTCCCAAAACATTTCAGAGCCAAGGCAACAATCGAAACACAGAGTCTACGATACTCTACCAAAAATATACAGCGAGAACAACATGAACTACAACCATTGTCGGTCAACATGCGAGCACAAATGCAGTCCTTAAATGCAAGGACAATGGCACAGTAAACAGAGGAAGAACAAGAGCATAGGATTCCCTGGAGGTCCAATAGAAAAAAGCATACGGCATGGCACGTTGAGATGGGTCAGGGACAGATGTGTAGGGGTTTGCCCACAAAGCTTCTCTCCCTCTGTAAACCCTCCCGCCCACACGTGCCATCATCATCTTCTCCCCTCTCCTCACGCTGTTACTGACCCCAAACCACCGATTCCCTCGAGCACTCCCTGTGGTGTTTCAAATTTAGTGAGGTCAGAGCAGTTGGTGAGGGAAGCGGAAGAGGACAATGCCCTGTGCTAAGAGACATGTCGAGGGTTCAGACCTTGAGGACATTGATGAGGGGGTTTGAGCTCCTCGGTGGGTACAGAGCACGAGATGGCGCACGTGGGGGGCTCGCCTGGAAGCATGCGAGCAAATCGGGCTGAGTTGGATCTAAAATCCATCAAGCCAATGTATCAATTTCCAAGCTGAATCAGACAATATAAGTATTATTTCGCACATTAAATTCATCATGGTATGATTAACTAAATCCCCCTTCATGGTAGATTAATTTCATCCACGCCCCTCACGAAGTCGCACAATGGTTGTGTGTTTTACACATACGCCCCTGAGAAGATCTAAATTTAATGAACATAGAACCCAATATAAGCCCAGTAAAGTTGTCTATTTGAAAGAAGCCCCTCACGGGATTATCGCAGGAAGAGCGCATCGGGACGGAAAGTACGCCCTCTTCTTCGGTTAGGGTTTGGCTAAAGTTGGCTTCTTCTTCGCTGAAATCTTGCGCGGAAATCCTGCAGATGGCGAAATTGTTTTGGTTGGAGGCTGTTCTTCCGCTGGGGATCATCGCCGGGATGCTCTGTGTGATGGGCAACGCGCAATACTACATCCATAGAGCTGCTCATGGGAGGGTGAGATCTTTCTGATTCTTGGATTTGATCTTGAATTCGATGATCATGTGTGCCGTTGGGATAAAAAAATCTTGTTCTTTTTGGAATGGGCTGCAGCCGAAGCATATTGGGAACGACGTTTGGGATGTGGCGATGGAGAGGAGGGACAAGAAGCTCGTGGATCAGTTCTCTGGTGCCCAAAATTAGGTCTGTTGTTGTTGTTGGTTATTTAAGTTTATTGCTTTCATTTTCTTTCTCGATCACTTTTTGTTGGATGGTTCTAGGGTTAGGGTTGCTGGTTTTTATCGTCTCATAAACTAGGTAGGAACTTTCTTTTTGGAGGCAGTCGAACTCCCTGATGATTTGATGCGAAAGTTACGTTTTTTCTGCCCATGAGTATTATATTGATCTTTTGATGCCTAGATACATGGATATGATTCAAACGACAATTGATAGAAGATAATAGGCTTACACTAGAGATTTGTTCATCAATGACTAGTCCCATTTGGGCTGGTGAAGAAAACTGAGCATAGGATGGTTCACAGAAAGTTTATCTCTGCCACTTAATCGATGGAAATTTGTAATTGTTACTGATGTTTTACTCATTTGGTTTTTAAGGTCCCTGTTTATAGTCTTACTATAAAAAATACAATAGTTGGCCTTTATATACATGCTGAAGGGCTTTGGCACAATCAAGATGTTCTGTTGTTTTCATCATCTATGAATCACCTCACCATTAAATTTGATGGAACCAATTATATGGTTTTTTTTAAATTATGACCAAAACGTTACAGATTGCTTGTACTAATTTTGGAGTATCTTAAAACATATAAGCTTGATCATGATTGAGATGTGTTTTATGTCTAAGGTGGTTAGGAAATTTATAGAGCTGTTCACTCTGAGCATGTTCAAACTGACTGGGATGATAATATTAATTTGTAAAAAAAGGTGCACATGAAAACCAACAACAGATTGGATTTGAAACATATGTACTTTTGTGGTCCGTGCCAATTACTGAATCTTGGATTTCATGGCTGCCGCTTCCTGTCAGCATGGTTGACCTTTACAGGGCCGGTTGCCAACACTTAGGCCTCCTTTTTTCGTATAAGAGGAAGAAAGAGAACATGAGGGTTGGACATTGAAAGAGAGAGAGAGGAAGAAATATGAAAGGCATATTGGAGTATTAATTAACCCCTCCATTTTATTTTTTCTCCCTCAAAGAGGCACAATTATAAAGGATGCATTCATTTTAACGTGGAGTAAAATACATTGCTTGCAGATAGTAAAAGCAGTGGGTTAAATATCAATACTTGATTTATTGGGTGAAACTCCCATATATTGTTTGACACCACCTGTACAGTGTCAGGAGTTTGCCAGAACTTGTTATTAGGACTCGTTCCAGGAGATTTTAAGTTATATTTAGTCCATAATATGTGGGTAAATAATGTTGCATCCACCAATTTGGTCATTTCCAAGGGTATTTAGTTAGTGCTGAAAACTGATTCGATTTTGAGGGTGATCTTTATTTTCTCATGTTTATTTGCACGTGTCGGGAATTTTGTGTCTTGTGGTGATTGCATTTCTTTGATCTAAAGTTACTGTTATCTTTATCCTAAGAAACAAATAGAGAAAGGAAGAAGAGCAAAGACAAATACTTAATCTTATCATGTAAAGCGACACTGTACAACATATGAAATACATCTGTTGACAATAGTGTTTCATTTGTTACCATGGCATGCTTTTTATTGTTCAATATATTCTTTTAGAGATGGCATCATTTCATCTTCCATTTTCATTATGAATCTTGTTTAATTATTATTATTATTTTTGCATTTATTTGTGGAAACTAACCCTAATGGTGACTTTGAGGAACAAATCTTTATATACCCATTGGGCATTCTTACTCCCTATAGACATGAAAGTCTAGAGTGAGTCACTTTTTGAAGAGCTTATATACCACTTTAACAACCTTTTATAACAGTAGATGATGCTATTATATACTTACTTTTCTCTTCCTTCTTCCCAAGTCAATCTGGCTGGAAAATGAGGGTTGTGCTGATTGTATAGTTGCTTATGTGTTAGCTCAACTGCGGTGTCTCAGATGTTGTTAACTGCTGGGGCCGCCTTTGGCTGTGGCTTCCACTTCATCCAGTGACAATAGCAGCCTCGCAACAGGTTGTTGCATGTGGTTTGGGGGGTTTGGGTGCTTTTTTGAAGTTCATGTAGGCGGTGATCCTCGCCTATGATTTTTGTTGTAATGATCTAATTCAGCTTCTTATCTTTATAAGAATTTCCAAAATGGAAAATTTTATGTACATAAACTTTAGGGTTCTGCAGTCACGGATGGTCTCTACGTGATTCTTCATATGCATTTTTTACTTGGTTTTGTTTGGTTTACTTTGACCTTCACTAGAAACTAGAAGCCCAAAATGTTTTCTTTACATTGAGCTATTGCGCCAATCTCTTCAAACTAAAGAACAACGTCGTATATGTTTTAATTTGTTCTCTTTTCTCCAGGTAGTGATTTTGCATCAGATGGGTCACCTTAGAAGCAAATCCCCCTTTGACAATAAATGAGCTTTGCACTTTTAAGAGCTTTGTGTTTGTTGCTTTTGTTCGGACAACTGGCCAATTCCAGAACCCTAGTCAAGTTTGTAATTCGAAGTCTTAGTCAATAATTCGGAGAGATGATATGCAATTTGGTTTAACAGTTCTACTGATGGCAATTCGGCTGTCTTGGCTAGATCCAGCTACATACATTGTTGAAAACTTACTGGACTTCTTTGTAGCTTTTTTGAAACTGGTACAGTATACAATTTCTTGGTTGTGATCATGTTCTTTTTAACTGGCCTTTTCCTGTATTTTCGCAGGGCCACCGTTTGTGATGAACTTAGCTGGTTTTACAATTGACATGCAAAAAGGAAGAATGTTAATTAACGAGCAAATGCACCGACAAATTATTGTTGTTATTGCTTTTGGTGAAACATAAAATTTGGGACGACACAATCATCATTAGACACTAATTCTGTTGGCACTTAGCAACCCCTAAATGATCAGCAATAATTCTAGTTTTTTTGAAAGCTGTTCATGATATTCCTTCAAAATGCTATCTTGCAGATACGAAATGATTTAATGTATTGTAAGACACAAACAATCAGTTTTGCGCATGAAACCTCTCTACTTAGCCAACCTAAAAAGCATCATGCAAATCCCATGTCTCAACCATGGATCATTCATCACAAACGCCTCTACTATCTCATTGTATCAGACAAGAGGCATCCATAGTCACAATTCTAATCCAGCAAACTTCATACAATAAATGATAGGTCTCACGTTTGGCACATGCAAATATAGATCTCTCAACAGAGACATTGGGGTCGATTAATGTAATGTTAAGCATTAATGTCTTGTATGTTTTTTGATGTAATAAATATTTTATTAAAAGAAAAATTAGCATCTATCTTTAGCAGTGCACTTTTCTTTTCTTTTTTTTATTTTGTGGAAAGGCATCTTTTCTTTTATATATGAGCAACATAAATTTCAGATTAAATTTTAAGAATCTTCCACTTGGATACGGACGCTTCTTTGACGCACTAATGAGCTCTAATGATGCTCTAAACATGCTTTATTCAGGTTGCAGCACTTTTCACCTCAATCACCAAATGAGAGATGGGAGGGCAATCAAATGCCAAAGCTTCATGTTTATGTTTCTTCAACTTTACTTCTCAATGAAACAAGTTTTGATGTGCACGCAAGCATTAATTAATTGGCAGTGGTTAGATGATTTGGGCACAAAGAAATCCCATCTCATTGGACAACCCATCTGTTTTGGAAGAAATTATCTCTTGATATTTAGGACAGGACAATGAGAGATTTGCTCATCAGGTTGTGGCCTTTGAACTTCTCAGCGAGCTACAACACATTTCAGCCTCCAACAACAAGAACATTCAAGCAGTGTAGACAATGGATACAAGTGAATCAGGATTACATACAACTTAGGTGAACATTGTAGGACTCCAAACTGAAAGAAAAAGCACATGAGGTAGGAATGATTCTTAGTGTTCGAGCCAGCACCGTAGAATTCTGGGAAACCTGATGTGGAATCATAATGGAAGAAGACAACATGCCAAGAAGAAAGAACCAAGGTTTTGTCTTTGTTCCATGAACCTGGTTTGTTCCTACATACTTGTCATCACTTTTGTAACGTTAATATTCTCATTCGTCCCGATGAGCAGCCAAAGCATTGATTCTCATGGCTGATGCCGGTTCCTCACATCTTAACCAGCTCTATGCTGTTGATTCTTATGTCTCCATGTAAAGAAGAATCGAGGAACTCATACAAATATGTAATATGCCTCCAGTAAAACATTTCTCAGTTTTACCAGCAAAGATCCCTCTAAAATAGTATCCAACAAATGAATTGAAATTGTTCAACATGCTCTGTGGTGCTTTTTTACATACAGTAGACATTTCAATAAAGACGATAGTAACAGCGAACAATCAGGAACTGAACAATCTGAACACAACAATGACTTCCCCAAAAGAATGCCTGATCCTGTCTCGAATCAGGAAAATTTCATTTCAACCAACACAAAGTCAAAAGAAAAATGGCAATGGCTGTATATATGCTCGTTCTATATGTATATATGCAACACTTGAATAACTGTTCCAACCTTGAAGGGGCTCCTGCACTGAAGCAACAACAGCACTTAAGCAACAAGTTCATTCTCAAGGAATGGCTGTGTCCTTGTCACTGAAGCCACAGGAACATGTGTATTTCCAACCCTTGCTGTATGTAACGAGACTCCTGCATCTGCATGCTGCTCCATCTGTGCCATCTTCTTGTAATGTTTATACTGGTGCATCCAGCAAACCAGCAGAGCCAAGAGAATTAAAGCAACAATTCCACCAACCACTCCTCCAACTATCTTCCACAACTTAGACTTGTTACTCTTAGAACCAATATGATTTGGCCCCGGCGGTGGAGCTACACCTGGTGCTGGAGGAGGAGTAATCTCACTGGAATTGACCACAATGGAGAAGTGGCCCTGTGCATATGTGGAGCAAATACTGCTCGATACGAAGTCTCTAAAATCTGGTGAGCCACCTAAACCAAACTGAACGCATCTGGCAATTGCACCGCTTGGCACAGAGATGATGTTTGTGAAATTAATGGATATGGGTGATTTCGAAGCAACATTTAATTCAGGCAAGTTGGTAGCTGACAAATTTGCTGCATCATAAGCAAGAAGACCAAGCACAGGAGACAGGTAGGTGTAACCGGGAAGAGGATAGTAGAAAGAAGACCAGTTGCCCAGATTATGGTAAACCAGAACCAGCCTTTCTACATATGGCTGCACAATAATGCCCTCTGGGATCTCGAATTCCTTATAGCTCTCAACTCCTCTCTTCCACAGGCTCCCACTTTTGAGCCTCATTGCCGCAATCTTGATGCCAGTGAGATTGGAAGGGACAGTACCATCATAGATAACTCCAGTGTGGGGGTGAACAAATGCACGGTAAGCATAGTCCTGAAGGAGAGAATCTAATGATCCTGCAGTGCTTGTAGATGTGCCCGGAGATTGGGCTTTACACCGGCACGCAAATAACACCCCGAATAGTGCAATCACTAAGTGGTGAATGAACTCCATTGGTTTTAAGAGCTTTTCAGAAAGCATCTTTCAAGGATGCCCATCAATATAGATTCATTACTAACATCCAAAATCCTCACCACCATGAGAGGGATCCAGATACAGCAACGGGTTGGAGAGGCTACACAACATAATCTTATTCCTCCTCTATCTGTATAAGAGGCCACGCTGAGGTCCAATTACGAATAAGAAACTTTAAAGAGTGCTGAGAATAAGATCAACTTGTAGTCAACAAAGGGATATAATTCCCCAGAAAGAAAGATTTCAGCTTTCAGAAATTAGGCTTCATTCTTTGCTACATTCATATGAATTCATAACAAAACAGCAAAAATCGAAGATCATAAGCTATGATTTGTCTGCAGTACCTGAAGCACGCAGAAGACCATGACTGCCTCAAACTTCAACAATGTGTCTGCTTTCTCAATCTCTCTAAATCATATACGAAAGAGAAGGCACCAAAAAGCCTCCGAATTGCCAGATAACTTCTCGAAATTCCTCTTCTCTGCAACAGTGAAGCTCAACAAAATACCAGCCAACTACCAGACAAAAAAAAACCCACACTTCCAAATGCTACCCAGTAAGAGAAGAACCAGCAAGCTTAAATCCGGCAGCAACGGCTCAGATCGAAATCTTTCTCGCTGAAGCCGGAGGAAACTTCAGCGAGAAAGGCAACACAGATCCCCCCCCGGGCAAGCGAGAGAGAGAGACAGAGAGAGAGGTCCGACCGATTTGGATGGCCTCCGAATCAAATCCCCCACCACAAGCGGACAAAATTCCAGCGATCGCGATCGAATTCCAGCGAGATTAGGACTTCGAAGAGCCCTAAAATCTGTCCAGAAATTACCGACGGAAAATAATTCCTGTTGCGGTACGGAGAGAGGCGACGGGAGAACGAATACGACTCGCGTCCCTAAACAAAACCACATGATAAAAAAGGTAAAAACCCCACCGTCATTTCTTTAATTCCCAAAAATGCCCCTCCATCACTTTTCTTTTACGTCCTCGCTGGGAATTTTCTTTTCCTATAAGCCCCTTTTTCTAACGTTCCGATTCCTTCATTTTTCACGTAATTTTACGACCGCACAGGGGGTTTTGTGAAAGAACGGCTGATGAGACGCCATCCGTCCGATGAAGATCGGGCGGCGGATGTGGAAGGACGAGATCGCCTGCGTCGGTGTTTCGGTGGGCTCCACGGATCCAGCTCGTGGTGGTACCTCGTGGGGTCCGAGTGCGAGGAGTCCAAAGTGGAAGACGCCATGTTTGCACTGCGCTCTTTAATAGTCTGTGAGAAAAAGTATTTATAATTGAAACAAAAATATAAAAAAAAAATGAGTGAGATAATATAATAAAAGAAAAATAGGCAAATTTTGCTGTGAGATGTCTCGCCACGTAGGTCGCTAATCCGAGCTGGACGGCTCTGTACCCCGTCGTGGCCCCCCGCCGGTGGCCTCCCATCGCAATTGGTCCCGATCTGCATCGGGATCGATCGATCGATCAATCCATCCGTGCCGTACGTGTCCTTCGGTTCAATGGCGGGTAGGTGGACACGGGTGAGCCTTTATCAAGGAGTCACACAATATTTGCCCCTTTTTACGGTGTGCCCACAAAGGCTGTCGCGTCATTACCAGCGGATCGAGGACGGAACGGTGGAAGACGATGGCATAGCCAGTGGGGCAGTGCTCGCTTGTCTCCACCGACACAGGCGGCAGGGATGCGTCCTCTCACGATTGTGGTGGGCCCCGACGCCTGCGCTGATGTCATGGAGCTCCTTCCTTGTGTCAACACCGACGCAAGGTCAGCTCTTCCACAAGAGAGAGAGAGAGAGAGAGAGAGAGAGATTCTCTCCTTGTGTGAGAATTCTGCACGAAAATGCGACGAAGACTTAGAGCCAGTCGAGGTATCGATTCAGGATAGATTGGGCGTTCGGGATTGGGATGATGTTGGGTCTCATAGGATGAGCATGGTGCAGGAAATCTGGCATCGTCATCATCGATGGCCGTCAGATAGGGCGACAAAAAGTACTATGCTGCGACTGTCCAGGTTCTCGGGATGACCTTTGATTGGTGATGATCCATCCATGCACGACGGCTCCTTTTCTTACACAGCCATTCAATGCCATGCTCTTCCATGGGTACAGCTGCATGCCTCAAGCGATCTCTCGAGTCCTCCGATTATGCAAGGTGGGAGGAGGGGTTTTGCAGGCTAGATTTAGCTTGGGTCTCCCTCCTGCTTCGCTACAGTGGCACGCTGCCGCATCCGGGCCCAGCCATTATGGGGAGCTCCACTATCGCTTAGTACTGTTTAACTCGCCCTATCGGGGGAGAAGAAGGCGGTCAAAGGGGCAGTACGCCACACACCGAGCTTTGGCCTGCACCTGCATCGATGTCTGCTTTTGGACCTTTGGACGCACCCCACTTGCTTGGATCTCTGCTCCAGGGGTTAGATAACTCGAAGAAGTCACTCTGATGAATCCTCTTCACATTGTGTTTGGATCACCCAACGCCTGCCTTGCGTCGCTGTCAACCAACAGTTCTCATCCTCCTCTGTGGCCTGGAACCGATCAACCTCTATATGTATCTTTCCTTCACAGGTTTCATCTTGGGCTATGCGTTTGTTTGCCTTCTCCCCTTTGTGCACACAGGCCGCTACTGCAAACTCGATGATAGGAAATCTGCTTCGCTTGCTGATATGCTGCCAACATCTGCTTTGCCTTGAGCTTTCTCCCTTTCTTGTTCGATTTGCTCGTCTCCTGATACATATACTGCTAATATGCCATGATCTCCCTCCTTTGTTTCCGGTCATGTTCTTCGGAATCGCATTTGTTTCAGAATCTTTCTCCTTTCTTTCCCTGTTGCCATCTCTGCAGCTTTGACTGGTGAGAAATAGGAATTAGGGTTCCGAAGGTGAGACAGCCCCTTGTGCAATACACGCCTTCCCAGCTCTAGGGCTTCCGGGGTCCTACTACTTCCCTTTCCTGAGAAGAACTCTAAAGGTGACACTCTCTTTCCCTCTCTCTCCCTCTCTCTCTCTCTCTAAACATATACATGGTAATCATGTAAAGGACTGTGCTTCTGGAGGAAATTGGATCTCACAGATGATCTTAATCTGTGTAAGGGTCTCACTCGATGGTTTTTCTCTTGCAGAACTTTGAACAATAAAGTTCTTCTGTTGTTACATCATGCACAATAGTTTTGTGTTTTCCCTGAGTTAATTGTTCGTCTTCCTGACAACTTCTGATGAGGTTAGAAGTTGTAGTTGGTGATTCATTCTAACCATTGGCTTCTTTGTTGGAATCATATTAAGGTTCTGACTACATCTGCCAAAACAAAATAAGAGGCTTGAGTGTGCAATTAACTATATAGCCTCATGTTTGGTTCATCTTAATCCTGAGTGTATTTACTACTATGAAAGATTTCTCTAATTTGACTGTTCTTTCCTCCCATAGACAAGTTATTCTTGCTATGTTATCATCCTTGAAATTTAGGTTTCATGGATATACATACCCCAAAAAAAAAAATGCAAATCAACATCATATTTTCATTCCACATCTTATTTTGATCACCTTGTTCTTGGCTGCTCACACGAATCTGTGCTTGATGAGGGGATTTGGTTTTCACAGTAATACCTATTTTTTCTAATGGGGTAGTATGGCTTTTTGATCAACTCCTCCCTTTTCCCAATACAAAATGAGTGGCTCCAGCTTTTTGGTTAGGAAGAAGAATGAATGAATGATAGATTGCTCCCAAATTGGTAATAAAATTTAAGCTGCTGACATCTTCTTTCGACCATTTATTTGGTAATGTAGCCATCAATCACAAAGCTACAGTGGTGGCCAGTGGCCACTTGAAGCAACTTACCATTCATTCCCTTGCATTGGATCTTTCCAGTGATGGATAGGATTCTATAGCACACAAAGAGGTGCTGTTGAGCATACTATATCATTCCCCCAAAAGAAGAAGCTTCTTGTGTGGACATCATGATTGCTATTTTACTTGTTCTTTGATTGTTTCACAAGTAAGACTTCATTGTCTGCAACTTAGATACATATAGCTTACTTGCTTCTTTAATCTTTGTAAGCAATACAAGATGTTGGTACATAATCGACTATAATTTCATGATTGAATCCAAAGTCTCAAAATGAAAATGGAACCTTTTTTTTTTTTTGTCTTTGACATTCTTGCGATCTGAGAATCCGGAGGAGCTTTAGAAATATGTGTGAGAGAGCTTCCTTCAGTCCACTCATGGGTGGTATTGGGGTTTGAATCAGCTGCCGACTCATTCATTCACACACTCAGTGGAAAGGAAGTGACAGTTCTCGCCACCGCACAGCAGCAGACAGGAGAGGTCTCGGACTTGAGCTACCTACTGTGTGAATGAGTGAATGATGCGGGAGATTATTCTCTCTCTTCCATTCCATACTTGGACTGAAGGGAGCTCCTCTTTCTCATCTTTGAAAGCTTCTTCCATCTCTTCCTTTTGCCCATTACCTATGTAGTAGTTTGCAGTGAAGCCTATCAAGAAACACCATGTCATTTGCACCCTCTTCCCTTTCTCTTACAACCTTCTTCTCTCCGGGTATCGAGCAAGGAAATTGCACTTCCACTGTGGTTGCTCGGGACTTGAGCTCATTTCCCTGTTCTTCATAGCACGTATGGGGAAACCTTCAATGCCCGCTTGGCGATGGGGTTGCTCCTCTCATCTTGGACTTTGCGTCAATGACAGAGAGAGAGAGAGAGAGAGGTGTGGTGACGGGTATCAGCCATGAAACCCTGCACTCCTACACCTTTAAAATGCCTCAGCATGAGTGTTTCTTCCACTGTAGCACAGATCTGAACAGGCTTCAGAAGCTCCTCGTGCATCAACAGTGAAAGTACACTGCCTTCAGATCTACAACTCATAAAAATATGTCTTCGGTGCCCTCTGCAAATAACTCTTTAGCATTGGACGAGTACTCCGAGACACTGTTTCCTCTCTTCTCTCTCTCCCTCTGTGTCCATTAAATATTGCTGCTCTCTTGAGACATTGCCTGGAAAGGTGTTTTCACAAGACATCTTTCTTCTGATCATGCCACTGCTCTTTGTGACTGACAATGATGAAAGTACACACCAGCTCATTTTTGTATACACTATATATATTTATAGAGGTGTATTGTGCTATATAGCTAGCACAGTCTCTGGAACGGGTTATTGAGGAAGAGAGGTGGCATGATTCATCAAGGCTTTATGGATATTGTATTGGCTTAGGGTTGCCATTGCAAACGTAGTCGCTTTTAAAGAATGGACATTACCAAACATGGAAATATAGGCGACGCAAAGTCAAAAGTTGGGTTAGGGTTTGGGGGAATGC
Organism: Musa acuminata AAA Group; assembly: GCF_036884655.1. Classification (NCBI taxonomy): domain Eukaryota; kingdom Viridiplantae; phylum Streptophyta; class Magnoliopsida; order Zingiberales; family Musaceae; genus Musa; species Musa acuminata. The sequence goes on along the minus strand of NC_088344.1, from coordinate 34,037,518 downwards.
CTCCCATTTTGGGAAAATGACTTTGCTTGGGGGAGGAGGTTGTTTCCATTAGCATGTAATGGAGCTTCACAAAGATAGAAGATCATATCTCTTAAGCAGTATGTGTAGGTGTGTAAATTTCAATTACTTGCATATTTGTTAAATCATATAATTATAAATTGATTATTAGATAATTATGTTTTATGTATTTAGGTGTTGACATTCAAAAAAGAAATTATTTTTTTATTGGAAGTGTCTCCCATTTTTAAAATTTATTAAATATTTTTTTCCTAACACTTGGATTTTTTTTTTCCTCTTTTCTTTCGATCCGAATCGGTGTAAATATAATGTTTTTATATTATGTTATAGGTTTTTCAAGAGTATCATATCAATATTATAAATTTTCTTAAAATATTATGTTTATAGTGTTTTTATATTGCATTAGAGTGTTTTTTTGGTTTGTTAAGATATAAAAAATTTTACTAGGTTAAAAAAAGGTGGTGTTAAGGAATTCTGAAAATGAGGACAGAGGGAAGTCTAAAGAGATATATTTTTTTTCAAGAATTCATCCTATTAAGTAACATGAAAAAAAAAAAAGGCTCCCTCTTTATATAATTTTACGTAATTTTTTGAGAAAAATTATATCTTTATAAGTCTAAAAAAAAGTTAATATATATTTTTACATTTTTTATGTAAAAGATATTTATAGAACAATTAAATACTATATATTTCTTTATAGACTTGATTTTTTTTCCTTAATCTTGAAGCAATTTGGTTCCTATTAAGATTCTAAAAATAATTATCAATCCTAATAAGTATAAAAAAAATTATATTCTTTTTCAATTAATTACGTAATATTATAAGAAGCTCTTAAGATCATATAGAGTAGAATCCACAAAGCCCAATGACCAGTATCGAACACGGTTCATGGTTGCATCTGGGCGACTTAGAGAAGAGGATCGGCTGACACGGTCAGGCTGCCGCCGTCGAGGCCGGCCGGGAAGCTGGAACCCGCCATGAAGTCATCACCAAATATGACGGCCCCGGCAGCCAAGGCTCCAGCTCCGAGCCCCATACCGAATCCTGGTGTGCCGCCATGTCTCGCCGGCCCCGACGACGGTGCGGGGTTCACGTAAGTCTGCGGCAGCGGGCCTGTTCCCGGGAACAGCGACGGCAGGAAGCCAGTGTTGGAAGGCGGCGGCGGTGGCGGCGGCGGCTGCGTAGGAGTTCTGTGGTATCCTGTACCTGGTTCCAATGTGTTGTGGTAGTTCGCGGAGGGGTGTGCTGGTGGTCTCGGTAGGCTGTAAGGATGGCTGTGCCTGGCGAAGTCTCCATGGACGTCGCCAAGGGATGGTGGTTGTGAACACGATGGGAAAGATATCACTGGACCGTCTTCTATGGCTAACGTGATTCCTTCCTCGTTGCCTGAGTACCTAAACCCTTCGTCGGTTGCTGCAAGTAGATGCAAGAAAGCACACGCAGCATTTCGACTCAGGAAAGGAAACTGCGGTAGGAGAGTGACGCATACCTTGGCGAGACGTGGATTGGTGGGTGTTGTCAGAGATGTGGATGGAGACGTCGATGAATCCATGAGGCTTAGTGGAATTCCGTTTGCGCAGCTGGAAGCTTCCGCTCTCCTTCATCCCACCTCTCGACGGCTCGGCAGCGTTCAGGAACTTGACCAGGAATTCCTTCAGCGGAATCACTGCAGTACCTTGAAGCTTCTCCCTCAGGAAGATGGGTTCTCTCTTGTAGACTTCCACCGTCAAGGCCAGCGCCTGCAAGCTGGAGGTCGCCTCATCGATGGTTGCAGAAAACTTGGTTTTCCAGGTGGGATTGGTGCTCCCAGAACTGTCCACTTTGGTGCAGTACTTGGAGTTGGGATCTATCCACCCGACCGCGAACCACTGGGGCTTCAGGAACGACGACGAGCGGTGGAGGCCACGAGCAGAGATCAAGCAGACTTCGACGCTGAATTTCGCCATGGTCGAGGAGCTTAATCACCGGAAACAGAAGACGGTGGGGCGAGACTTCGACTTGAACCGGCGCTGCAGGAGGCAAAGCTTTGTTTCCTTGCTTGCTGACGAGGTGATTCGATACCTACCGGATGAGCACTTAAGACGGGAGTGACTTCCTCTTGCTGCTTCATGCAGTAAGAATCATATGCTATTCTGTCGATGCTGGAAAGAGCAAATGCTCTCAGATTCCAAACATAGAAAAAGATGTCTTCGGAAAGGAGGAACGCTATGTGATGCTGCAAAGCCAACGATGCACTTGCTTCATATCTGAAACCTAAAGCTGGTAGAAAGACATGTAAATTAATGTGTAAATTGACTTATATTAGCTTAGATATAAGAATGAAAATAATTGTTTGTCGGGAGGGGAGAGTTTATTGTTGATCCAATAATATATATATATATATATATATATATATATATATATATATATATATATATATATATATATATATATATATATATATATATATATATATATATATATATATATATATATATATATATGTGTGTATGTGTATGTGTATGTGTATGTGTATGTGTATGTGTATGTGTATGTATATGTATATAAGATGATATTTATGTGGTGTCCCTGATTGCCACGTCGATGACCATGTGGCAATCGGAGGTGTATTACCAAGCTAAGGGGGTGATGTGACTCGACAACCTCATATTCGCGTTGAACGTCATCGTCCCTATGACGACATCCTCCAAGAGGCCATCTAGCCCTATCGTGATTTGGTCGACCTCCACCACTATAGGGTGTCATAGCTGTTGGGTGCCATGACGACCCCCCAACCCGAGCCCCATGATATTGGAGGTGGGCATAGTTGTTGGGGGCAAAGGGAGAAGGTTGTGTAGTTGGAGTTATAAGGATAATAAAATTAATTCAAATAATTAAGATTAAATCTAATATAAAAATAATAATTTATTCAAATAATTATTATTAATAAAATTATTTCCACATTAATACCTCAAGCGTGACACTAATCTCCACATTAATAAAATTAATAATAAAATTATTCAAATAACCATAGCCCCATGACACACACTACTACCTCAAGCGTGACACTAATCTCCACATTAATAAAATTAATTCAAATAATTAAGATTAAATCTAATATAAAAATAATAATTTAGATTAAAATTATAAGGATAAGAAGATTTATTGAGCTATGGTTATTTATTTTATTCTTTAAAAAATTATATTTTATTTTTTTAAAATATAAAATATGCTCTTATTACTTTTTTTTTATCTTTAAGTTCTATAGGAAGTCAATAAATGTGTTATCATAGCCCTGAATATAATTTAAAACACAAGAGTTCTAAATCTCATAAAATTAGTGCATAAGTGATATTCACTCAATTCTAAATCTCATATAATTTTAAGGCCACCATGTAAAATATATCAAAAGATATAGTTTAATCATATCCCTGAGGGGTCAATTCAGTTTAAATAGAATCCATTTCTTGAATGAGAGATTTTAAATACCTTAAATTAGAATAATCATAACTGTTTGCACTGATCTCATAATATCAGATATGTTAAAATTGTAATAGATGATACAAAATTCAAAGTTTAAGTTACTTAAAAGTAGCTGAAAAAACTAGTGCATACTAATTGTAATTCAATGTGTGTGACACTTAGGCAGTACAATCCTCTCCTCATAATATAAAATTTATCATCAAAATTTCTTATTTGAATAGCTCCAGATATTACTCTTATATCTCTTCTTTTTTTATCCCAAGTTACTTCCTTCGTTAGATCATTCTTTCGTAACACTTTAATTAAAATAATCTTTTTAATACAAATTTCTTTCTCTTTTCTATCAAAAATCTATATAGCTTATTCCTCGTAAATCAAATTTTCATCCAATTCTATTGATTGTTCTTTCACGAGAATGATCTGAAATATACTTTCTCAACATTGATATGTGAAATACATTATGCACCTTAGCTAATGCAAGAGATAAGGTTAGTATGTAGGCTACATCACCAATTTTATCAAAAAAAATTATATAGTCCTATATGTCTAGAATTTAGTTTTTCTTTCTACTCAAACATCATAACCTTTTTTATTCGTGTCATCCTTAAAAATATTTTATTGGCTACTTTGTGTTACCTTGACAAATCTTTTCTACTACTATTGATATTTCTCTCACCAAATCTAGCTCTAAATATTTTTTTTATCCATCTTTCTTACTCTAATGAATAAGTGATCTATATTTTTTATCATATAGTGCTTTAAATGGTGTCATCATAATGATTGTCTAGTAATAGGCAAACTCTATCCAAAGTAAACATTAGCTCTTGGCATATTTTCTAATATCTAAATGATTCTTCTCGCTTGATCATCTAATATGAATATGAAATCTCTATTTGACATAATGAATACCAACATGAGTCTAATTATCTCTTAGGTATATAATTGAGCATAATGATCCATGAAATAGTTAAGTAGCAAGTGGGTTGTCTTGGTCAACCTATCCACAATGATCCAAATTTCATCATGCCTCTTGCTAGACTAGGCAAACATATGACAAAATACTAACCTCTTTCTATTTCTATTGGAGTATTTGCAAAATCTATACTAACCTCTTTCTATTTCTATTGGAGTATTTGCGTTATTCTTTAGTGTTCTATTTTGATTTGTTGACGTACGAGATACTTTTCAATAAATTGAATCATATCTCTCTTCATTCTGGCCACTAGTGCTTTTTCATATCTTTGTACATCTTTGTTGTTCCAAGATGCATTGAGTATAATTTTAATTGTGTCTATGTTAAAATTTCTTATTTTATGTCATATTCCTTTAATACACACATTCTATCTAGAAATTTGATTACCCATTCATTAATGTAAAACTCATTTCTTTTCTCTTCCTTAATCTTAGACTATAATCGGTTTAAATAAAGATCTTTCATCTATAATTTTTTCTCAAAGGGGTTGGCTAGTGTTGTCAATCTCTCAATTAACCTTTAAGAATTATCTCATATTCAATTTTTTATATTTCTATATAGAGAGGTTTGTGAACGATTGATAAAACAACTAAATTAACTAACTTTCTACCTAATATATCAACAACTATATTCACTTTTTCAAGATAATAATTGATCACACAATCATAATCTCTTGCTAACTCTAGTCATCTCCTCTGTCTCATATTCAGTTCTTTTTTAGTAAAGAAATATTTTGAACTCTTGTGATCAGTGTATATTTCATATTTCTCCTCATAAAAATAATATCACCAAATTTTTAGGGCAAACATCATCATTATTAAATTTAAATTATGGGTTAGATCATTTTTCTCATAATATTTTAATTATTTTAAGGCATAAGATATAATTCTATCATTCTGTATTAAAACATATTCTAAACCATTTTTTGATATATCACTAAAGAAAGAATTAGAGTTAAAACTAATCTCCTTTTTAGTTCTTGGAAACTAATTTCACAAGCATCAGTCCATTCAAATTTAATATTCTTTCTTATTAACTAGGTGAGAGGTGATGCTATCTTAGATAATCCTTTCACAAAATATTTGTAATAAATTATCATACAAAAAAACCCATTTCTTTCATTATAGTAGTCAGCCTATGTCAATTACTAACTATTTCTACTATAGTTAGATCTATTAAGATATCTTCTTTAGATATATTATGCTTAAGAAATGTTATCTTCTCTAGTCATAATTCATAATTCTTATACTTTGCATAAAATTAATTTTCCTTCAAGGTACTCAGGTTGTTTTTATTTATTCTACATGTTCCTCTTTAGAGTATGAGTATATCAAAATGACATCAATAAAAACTATCACATTTGTCAATATCATATGCATCCATCATTTAAGAATATATTTTCTTTTATTATTAAAATAAAAAAGATTGATATCTTTTCTTTAGAACCAACAAATATAAATATTGTTAACGCTAGAGGTTGAAATACTACCCTCTTCTTATAGTAGTCAATGAAAAGATAAAGTTTAGACAACCAATCTATGCCTAACATAATATTAAAATATTATACATTCAATATTATTAGATTCGTAATTAATTCATTATCGACGATCTTAATTGGACAAAATCTTAATCCCCAATCTAAATATATTATATCTTTTGATAGAACAACTACATAATACATTATATCTCATATTTTAGATGATTTGTCCAGTTTTTCCACATAAGTTAGCCATGCAAACGTATCAAAATCAATTAATCCATGTAAGAAAATATCATAAATAAATATCTCACTTGAGATTACTGATAGGCTACCCTCTACTTCTTGGTCATCACAAGGATTTTGTCTGATGCTTTTTTCTATTCTGATGAGATTGTTATGTAATTACTTGCTAAATAACCTAACTTTTCATACCAAAAATATCATTTACCTTTAAGTCATTTTCCTCATATAATGCTTTTCATATTCATTACAAGTGGATCTTTCTACTTTTCTTTGTATATGACGTTTGTGTTGTCCACATTATTGTCCATTACTTTGGTGTCATTTTCTTTTGCTTTCCATAATCTATTGTAGGAGCTTGGTGTCAAAAATTTTCTTAATATATTATCGACCTTCTGGCCTTTTTCACAACTAGAGAATAGGCAATATCTAGGGCACTTATTGTTATCTTCGTATCCAAATAAACTTTTGCTCTAATTCCATATAGATTTTGATCCGCTCTCAAGGCATTAACTAACAATATAAGGTGTGAATCAGGATAACTATTTAAACTTTTTAGTGTAATTTATCACTGATTAGTCTTCTTATTTGAGGTTAAAAATTTTATCATTTTGACTAATTGGTATACTACACTTAAATACTTTTAGTAAAAGATTTCCTTAAATCTTTCATAAGTCACCCTTGTTGCATCTTACCAATGACAAGTATTTTTATGCAACATATAAGTTGCATAAATAAATTTATCTTCATATAGAATCCTTACATACTTAAATTTCTTATCTACTAATCAAGCTATTAGTAGATCATTCTTATCCTTACACAAAAGAGCATGCAGTGACAAACAAAGGTATAATAACGACGACAACCGACGAAATAAAAGCTATAAATAATCTTATTTTTCAAAAAAAAAATTATGCAGGAATAAATTAAAAAAATAAAGAATGCTATGTGAGGAAAATAAAAAAAATAAAAACTTACTATTTTTTTAGAAATTTATCTCTCTCTCTCTCTCTTTTTCATTTACAAGTTTGACGTTAATCAAGTTTCTATCATTAACAAGTTTCTGTCAGTTCCGAAATTTTCTTCATTTCTTCCAAACAAATTCATGCAAAAAAGAAAAAACTTTTTGATTTTATTCCAAAAGCTAACAAGAATACATTAGCAAGCATCCAAGACGAGCACTCATCAATGGGATTCAAAGGCTGTACATCATAATCTTAGCTACAAAAGCAATGTGGCTTTTGCTTAAGCCGTTGCAAATGAAAGTGAAGCATCAAACGCAGATCCCACATGAGTGATGACAAACCCATATATCTTGCGCTTCAGCCGCTCGATCTTCTCCTTCAGTGCCTCCTCCGCCTCCGCCGTCCTCCCCATCACCCCATCCAACCAGTCGTTGATCCGCTTCAGCTGTGACAGAACTGCTGCAACCTTGTTGTTGTCTGCGTTCTCGCCAAGTAAACGGAAACCCACATCCATTGCTTCCTCCACAAACTTCATGAACCAAATCTGCATTTCGCGTCTAAGAGCTTTAGCCAGATCCACTGTTTCACTCACTCCGCGGCCTCTCGTCCAGGTGTTTGCTGGGCTTTCTTCTCTTGGAAGATGATCCACTTGGGGAAATGGCGGTTTTGGTAGGCACTCCTCTGTCTCCTTGCTTATTAGATGAAGAACTTCAAGGTCGGTGGCCAATGCCGCCTCAACCCATAGCATCGCATCCTTCGGCCCATCTGCTTTGCGGCCAGCAGACGGAGACTCGGCAGTACCACACCACCTTAAGACATAGCCGTAGACCGATAGGAATCGATCGATTGTTGGCACGGGGTTGCCGGGCTTGGATGCCGAACAGAGATCAGAAAACATGCTGCGGGAGAAAAGATCATGAAACAACATGAGATGGAATAGCTTTTGTTAGCTAAGAACTGGAGAAAAGGTCAGGTCACCCACCTTAGACTCCTGACAACAGATTCAGTGACCAGGGCTACTTCCAGAGCCTCAGCTGCAGCTGTGGAGGCGCTGTTTCTTCTGTGAAGTGCCTCCTGTGGTGCCAGGAAGACGATGAGATATAGACCTTTTAATTGCAAGAACTATGAATGTGTTGAGCGACAGCTATATACCTTCCCCAGCCTCGCAAGGTTATTAGAGACAGAGTCGAACGGGACGCTGCCATCAGTCCACTTCCTGGCATGAACAGTAACTCTCGGGGACATGCTGTTTGGTTTCTCTGACTCGGAGAAGGATTCCATCTTTCTACTCGTTCTTGGCATATCATTGGAAGCTGCCTCCTCATTACTGTTTGGTAGTCCTCCAGCGTCGCTCAATCGCCTTGATATAGCAACCTAAGATCAATTTTGAAGGAGGTGCATCCCATTTAACACAAGAACACATCCCTTCAATACTCCTAATGATCCAATGAGATCCTAATGCAAGATCATAAGATCTTGACAAGATGAACATGTTCGATGCATCCTATCATGGCAAATGTAGAAGAGGACAGAGGAAATATAGTGTTCGTCACCTGAGTTCTCAAGATAGACTCTTTATCCACCTTGCTCTTCGATCCTCCCTTCTCTTTGGACTCAGAACCAACCGCGCTTGCCGATGGATCGTCCCAGCTCTTCCTGATTGACTTCACGGAACTCACGAGCGCGTCGGACGCCCTCGAGATCCCTGCAACCACCAGTCCTACCTTCTTCTTCCCACCACCCTCCCCAGCCGCTGGTGAGGATACCTTCAACCCACCAGACGGCCGTCGCGCCGGGGACATGGAGCCCCTCCTCCCCATCGGTGATGCTGCCGCCTTCCGCACTGGGGAGGGCTGCCGGTATCTTGATGGAACGATGATCGCAGGCTCTCTTGCCACTCTCCGGTTCTCCTCCTTTGCCGCCACCAGGCTTGGCACCTCGCACTTGGACGGGATGGGTGACGACGCCCTCGAGGCCGCCCTCCCCATCGATGCAGGAGATGAAGGCCGCGAGCTCATCTTCAGGACCGGAGAGGGATCACGCGGCTGCTCCCCTGTACCGTTACCGCTACCGGGGCCACTCTTCCTGGCGGCCAGCTTCGCTGCAGCGGGAGATGGGAACCGCCGCGGCTTTTGGGCAGCATCTCCGTGGTTCTTGCCGGAGCTGACCACGTTCTCCTTAGCGGCAAAGACGGTTCTTCTCTCTTCCTCCAGGCGGGAGGGATTGGATCCGAGGGACGAAGAGAAGTGGAAGGGATGGCCGGCATCGTTGGGGGAGGCGGGTTGGATGACAAAGCCGCGGTGGTCGGGGGAAGAGCGGGCTACGAGGGGGTCGGGAGATCCGAGGAAGGGGTATGGTCGGGAGCCGGGAACGGCCCGGAGCCCGATGGCGCGGGGTACGGGATAGGCGAACTGGAGGCGGTCGACGTGGACGAGCTGGCCGAGCTGGGGGCGGCTGGAGAGGACGACATCGGCATCAGCGTCGGAGAGGGCGACGTAGGTGGAGTTGGCGGAGTCAGAGAGCTGGAGGTAGAAGCCATGGGAGGGCCAGAGATCCTCTTCGGCGGAGGCGGAGGTGGCAGGGACGATGCCGGTAACCTGAAGCACGGAGGAGCGATGCTCGCCGGCGACCCGGGCGTCGCTGTTCATCGATTGGAGAAGCTTGAGGAGGACGCCCGGCGTGAGCGACGCCATCGGCAGCGAATACGAAGAAGACTCCAATGAAATGCTTCCTGGATACAATGTGGAACAGATGATAAGAGAGAGTTAAGAGGCGAGTAGCCGTTAAGTGAACGTTGGAACGGACGCCGTAGTTTTAAAATTTGAAATGCGCGCCTTCCACGTGGGAGTCATAAATACACGGGTCAAACGGTTGATAAGTTTCAGCTGCGGCAGATGTTGAGAGGATAAAGGTTGAGACGGGATTCACGAACCGGGCTATTCGTGCGGCCTCGCTAGAGTAAGCTGGAGATCTGGCAGTGATAGAGATTGAAATTAATGGCCAATAGATGCAGTGATAAAGAGTTTGGAAACACCTTTGGAGCAGTATAATCGAAAATTTGCAAGAAAATAGGTCAAAATAAGTCCAGCAAAGTAACTATGAACCACAATTTGCCGTCCGAATAACGCTACTTTCATAATAGAAGTGTAGTTTATTCGAAGTCCAGAATCAAAAAGACGAGCAGAGCAATAGGCATGTCACATGTCGTTAAAGAACTGTGATCATTTTTGGTTTACTCAGCCAAAATGCGAGTTGTCTCCATAAGGTAACAAAAATAACAAAGATACATAGCATTAAGGAAATTATTTTTCCACGATCATCACGGATAACGATAAATGATTGAAACAAAATTGTCATGTTGCTCATGAGGACGAGCAACTTGAAGTATCCGAAAGAAGATTATTTGATCAACCCTTTTATGCCTATTCAGCCTAGAAAAGAAGAGCAGCAATTATTAATTAGTTGTCAACAACTTCAACGAGGGTCGGTTCGTAGTCTGTCGGCGCCTCGAACCCATGAAGATTCATGACGGTGGCAGCGACGTTGGCCAGGCCACCATCAGGCACATCCTTGCGGAATCTGACACCAGATGCAAGCCCAGGGCCTCCTATGGCAATGGGAACCTGCAATTGTTTTATAAGATCAATAGCAAAGAATCCATAACCAAAACAGAAGCATAAATCCATTTTTATGGATTCACCTCAGTTTTTCATTAACCAAAATAAGTTCAATCAAATGTCGAGGAAAGCTGTATAAATTTTGATAAAGAGAACCACTTCGATCTAAGACTTTAGGTAGCACATGCAGATGTTTTGAAGTTTCTTGAAGTGGACCCTATATATGTCATCCCACTCGATAAGACCTGATCTTCCATTCAAAATCCCAATTTTTCCCATCCATCTTCTATACCAAGCTAGACTGCTGTCTGTATGAAAAGGTGTTCAGCACTGCTAATGCCATATGAAAGTCAACAAATCTAGTCAGATTCAAGTCCTCCAAATCGGTTTAAACTTTAAAAGAGACCCCATTAAGATATCCCTTTCGACCATAACTTTGTGCACTCAAAAATTATCAAAACCACCATCAACCAGAATCAAGATCAAATTCTGCACTTGTAAATGACCAAAATTTATCAGCAGAAATGAAAAAGACTGTTCATGTCTGAAATATCTTCAATATTCCACATTGAGTTTCTAGAGTGCACAATGAAGAAAAGAAATAGTATATAGAACATCACATCTACACTTTGTAGACAATGTATGCAGCCAGCTTAATAGAGCTTATCCAAGAATCTCATCAACTGGATGGTTCCAATAAAGAAAACCGAAAAATTATGTTTGTCATAACAAGAATTGATTCTGAATAAGATTATGCAGAATGTCTCTCAACGTCAGCAACATGCTCACATACTTGTTATCAGCCAACTAGATTATGGTCAACTTGTCAACCTGAGATCTAACTATCTCCTACAAATAGGATCTGACTAACAATAGCCTAGCGCACCCTCATTCGTATTATTGGCTTATGAAATTTAGGTGGAAGCATATGCAAACATTATGCTCAGATGGTAGATAGGGAAGGAACCTGCAGACCCCTCTGTCTTAATAACATGGAACAATAAATGAAACACCAAAGTGTAAGATTTATTTGTCAGTGAAGGCAAGTGGTGAGAAAATGATGTGTTAGCATACACGTCTGACCAGAACAGCATTCTTAAATGACTTATCATCCACGGAAAAACCTATTACTTTTTCAGATTAATTTAACAACAATATGAGGCTACGCTGAAATGTCATTAAAAGGAGGCAAGGAAAAAAACACTAACATTAAACTATAAAATTTTAAAATTAAGCTCTGATAGACATTTAGAGTTAACTTCAGTATACTTACAGGCTGAAGAGTATGAGAAGTGAGAATCTGAATCTTCCCAGCTTTGTCGAGCTGTGGCTGGCCGGTTTTGTTTCTCTTTACCATGTCTTCAGCATTTCCATGGTCTGCGGTGACAACATAAATGCCACCAACTTGCTCTATGGCATCCAAAATGATCTGCAAAGAGAGGCATCAAGTCCTTCAAAATTCAGTATCATTGTTTCGATCACAAAGAAAGTACCTGACAACGAATTAACATATGATATTTTATTTACTAATTTGAAACTACTGTCAGTTGTCTCAGAAATAATTTTGATTTAAAGAAGGAGATTCAAATTGTTCAATGGGGGCTATGGTGTCATAAAGGAAATAAATCAACAAAGAGAAAAGCTAATATATAAGTGGGCATTGGACTAACTAACAACTAAAACAAAGAGAAAAGTCAGCCGCAATATAAAGGACATTATCATGCAACAAAAACATTTCTTACACAATATAATCACAAAATACCAAATGAAGAGTTAAAGTAAGAAGTGTGTTTCTTAGTAAAAGGTAATGTTTAATTAAAAAACTTCTCTGCCTTCTAACAGTTCAAACAGGGAAGACAGGGGCAGGCACTTTAAATGAAAATAATCTCAGGATATCCTTAATGCAACCACAGCAAATATGCATGGCAAAAGCCATTACAACCATCAATTATTACCTTAACAGCTTCATCAGCAGCCTTGCAACCCACAACAGTAGCCTCTATATCGCCTGTATGTCCTACCATGTCTCCATTAGGTAGGTTCACACGAACCTGTAAGAACTTAATGAGTTACCATACTAAACAGATAAGCACTTGTTCCTAAAAATATATTTATTTACCTGGTCAAACTTGCGACTGAGAATAGCATCCCTAACCTTCTCAGCAATTTCCAGAGCCTTCATCTTGGGTTGAACATTAAATGTAATTCCTGAGTCACTAGGAATTTCAACATATTCTTCCATGGATGGGTTAAAATATCCGGATCGATTTCCATTCCAGAAGAAGGTGACATGACCAAATTTGACAGTCTCACTGTCGGACAAACATAAAGAGGTTCCATGAGTACAAGAAAAAAATTAGCTATAACATATAAGATTTGCAGATTTTGTACAAAACATGCCTTCGTGAGCCCCAAAAGCATGTTCCTAAGAATGATGGTCTGATCACATTATCACAATCAGGATTGTCAATAAGGCACTTTATTACTCTGAATCTGCCAACTCTAGTTCTAGGAATTTTGGGAACAACGCAATTCCAGTGATTTAAAAAGCGCTAGGCGCCAAGGTCCAAAAACGCCCGAGGCGCTAGGCGCTTGCCCGAGCTAAGCGAGACACTAAAATATAAAAATATATAATATAATTAATAAATATAATTATTTAAAATTTTAAATAAAAATATACTATTAAATTAAGAAAATCTAAGATATAAAATTAACAGTATTAAGAAACCTAGCAATAATTTCAAATAAATAAAAATTAACAGTATTAAAATCAAAATAATATATTATTAATCTATTAACAGTATTAAAAATTAATTATTTTAAATAAACTTAATAATATTAACAGTATACAGTATACGTATACTGTTAAAAGGAAGTATAAAGGGGTGAGCCTGCTGATTGAGAAAAGAGGAAGCGGTAGTGGTGAGCGACGATAGCGGCAGTGGCGAGCGGCGACAGCGGGAGCGGGAGCGGCGAGCAGTGGGAAGCGCGAGCGGTGACAGCGACAGCGGCGAGCAGCGAGCAGCGGGAGGCGTGAGCGGCGACAGCGGCAGCGTTTGTGAGCAACGACAACGGCGAGCGACGACAGCGGCAGAGTTTGCGAGCAGCGACAGCGGCGAGCAGCGAGATCGGGAGCAACAGCAGCGAGGGTTAGGGTTGGGTTGTTACTTATATCGGTTTTAGTTGGTTCGATTGAACCAACTAACCATCGGAGACCGAACCAGACCTAAAATCCTGGTTCGGTCGCCTTGGTTAATCCAAGCGCTTGCCCGAAGCGCCCAGCGCCTGGGCTCGGGCGAGCGCCCAGGCAGTGCTTGTTCGAAGCGCGTCGCCTGGGAGATTAGCGAGGCGCTCGGGCCTTGCCTCGCCTCGCCCGAGCGCCTTTTTAAATCGCTGCGCAATTCAGTTATTAGCAGGTGAAATCAATTGATTGTGGTTGATGCCCACCAATTCCTGGGCAATTCTGCTGATACCAAGTTTAAAACCAGGTTGGATCATTACAAAAGTAGGACTAAGATGAGAGTAGAAGAGAGAGAGAGAGAGAGAGAGAGAGGAGAGAGGTGATAGCTAAAGAATGTGCAGATATATGACATTGCTATAGAACTATACCTGCATGCAAAAGTACGGATACCATTGTGCACCAAATATTCGCCTGATGTTCTGTCTATCTCAGGAGGAGAAACAAGGTAGCGGCTAGGGAGCTTCAGTTCACCATCATACTGAAGCATTCCAGCATATCGAATCTTTGGGAAGCGAACACGATCAAATTTGTCAAAGTCTGCATATTCTAGTGCTTTAGCAATCATAACCATACGATCTGCTCGGAAGTTGATGGTTACAACAGCATCGCCATCCACTATTGGACCAACCGCCTTGCCACTCTCATCAACTATAACAAATGGAGGCAAGTACTGATCATTGGCCTTGGGAGCCTCCCTCAGTTTTTTCACAGCTTCGACAGCACTTCGAAACTTGTGTGGTGCTTCACCAAGAACTTGTGCATCCCACCCACGTTTAACGACGCCCCAGTCATTCTACAAAATGCACAAATAAATTGTGGTCAACAGCTAAAAATCTTGATATGAGAACCGTGGGAAGATGTGCCAAAAACAGTTAAAGGAACTATCACAACAATCTGAAAAAGGTAGATCTCTGTTATTCACTCAAAATCAGCATAAAGACCAGAAATATAGTACATCTAATCCTACAAGGCATGCATGGCCACAAATTTGATAAAGGCAATGGCACCACTAACAAACACTCTCTCAAAGTTCCAGATAGACAAAACAAAAAAAAAGAAGGTAGAAAATAACATAATTTAAGACATACCTCATAGCGGTCCATGGTAACATACATTCGACCACCACCAGATGCAATTTGTGCATCAATGCCTTTCTCTCGTAGCTTAGCAAGATCATTCTCAAGTGTTTCCACAAATCCAACACTTGAGCCATCTAAAACATCACGGCCATCAGTGAGGATATGAACACGAATTCTTTTGGCACCATTCTCGCTACACCCTTTCAGAAGCAACTGCAAGGAACAACACACTCAGATAACTTGACCATGTACAGAGGCAACCAAACAGGAAACAGAATGGGCTTTACACACCTGCAACTGATCAAGCCGAGAGTGTACACCTCCATCACTTAAAAGCCCAATGAGATGTAAGGTACCTTTATCAAAGCATTCTTTAATATACTTAAATCCTTCTCCTT
The DNA here is from genome assembly GCF_036884655.1 of Musa acuminata AAA Group. Classification (NCBI taxonomy): domain Eukaryota; kingdom Viridiplantae; phylum Streptophyta; class Magnoliopsida; order Zingiberales; family Musaceae; genus Musa; species Musa acuminata. The sequence continues at coordinate 34,022,045 of NC_088344.1, read as the reverse complement.
CGAATATTTTTCCAGATGCAAGTGCAAGGTCCACCAGCTTAGCACTAGAATCACAAGACATGACTCAGATCATAGAAGCGTAAATCTATGAATATATACTTTGCAGTATCTGGGCAGCCTGTTAACACAAAGGATGGACCGATACCAAGACCTAAGCAGAGGTTTCAATTGAACAGCACACCAATCTAACCTCTGGAGAAAGATCATATAGAGTACCAAAAGGTTTCAAAAATATGAGGTCTGGTCTTAGGTACATTACCCTTGAGCAAAAATCCTTCCTGCTCCAAGTGCGTTGTGACCTACTTCACTATTGCCCATGTCATCCTCAGTAGGAAGGCCCACAGCTGTTCCGTGAGCCCTAACAAGTCGCCACCTCTCTGGGGCACCCTTTACAAGACAAGAGTGTTAAGAATTACGTTTGCAGTTATGTATGACATTAATCAGCTACAATCTCAAATGAAAACTAAAACAATGACTGTTTATCCATATTAAATTTGCATTAGGCAGGCTAAAAATTACTACAGCTGGAATGTAGTGCATTCAGATGTGTACCTACATATTAAAACTCGTTCTAATACTCAACACATGAAACAATTTGACTGCATGGAACAATCACCAAGTTAGCATCATTTAAGTTTCCGAACATTTGTCGATACAATGAACCCCAAAAGCAGTCATGCTAAGCAACCAGATCGGATTATATTAAGTCTCTTAGACATGATAGCAGAACCGAGCATGTTATACACATATACCCAGTCTATCTAATTAATCAACATACAAAATAACCTACAATTACAAGATAAGAGTGTTAAGAATTACATTTGCAGTGACAAATGACATCGAATCAGCTACAATCTCAAATGAAAACTAAAACGATGACTGTTCACCCATATCAAAATTGCAATATGGCAGGCCAAAAATTACTATAGTTGGAATGTAGTGCATTCAGATATATACACAAATTAAAACTCGTTCTAATATTCAACACATGAAACAATTTGACCGCATGGAACAATCACTAAGTTATCATCATTTGAGTTTCCAAACATTTGCTGATACAATGAACCCCGATTGCAGTCATGCTAAGCAACCAGATCGTATATCCTAAGTCTCTTAAGACATGATACCAGAACTGAGCCTGCTATAGCAGCAAAATAACCTATAATTTACAGAAAGATAGAGAAAATGTCATACCTTCTTAAGCGAATCCATGGTGGGAGTCTGGGCAACATGAATGCAGTTATACTGGTCAGGGTCCGCCTCACCCCATCCATCCAAAACCACAACGGCCACCGTCTTCCCTTTGGGAAGCTTTGGGTGATCCGCCAATTTCCACGAGAAATCCGAGCTACCCATGTCGCCAAGCGCTTCGATTTCGCAAATCCCTACAACACAAAAAGAACAATTAAAACACTACAAAAAGGATCATCTCAACACATCAAGGAAAACCGATCAAGCTAGTGCAGAAACGAATCGATCAGATCTAAAGGAAGATCCAATAGCCACCGTCAAATCAAAGAATCCGCGGCGAGAAAGGAGATCGTTAGAGAACGAATCAGACACAGATCGTTCAAGAGAAGAGGAGGCACCAACGGACCTCCACCAAGAAAGGAAAGGAGAAGCACCGGTGTAAGATCCGTGAAGGAAAGGGTCTTTTCCGCACGGGAAGAGAAGCTCGCTCTGCCCTATATTTATAGAACAAGTGGCGAACCCTTCGGTTGCTCTATCCGCACCCCCATTTCTTTGTAATATTCTCCAGCATATTCCACCATCGCTCGTAGATTTTGGGAAAGTGGAGCTTCACCGGGTGTACGGGTGAAAATAGTTGGGGTAGGAATAGCGCACACTCACGTCGTTGTTATGCTGTTCGTTCGTTTTCAATTTAACTAAACTGTTTCGAATCAGTACGTCCGTTGATTTCTTGATCTGCGTCGTGGCCGACGAAACTGACCGCCGGTACTGGACGCGCCCCGCGGGCGGACGATACCTGATGCGCCCGCAGGAAGTTTCTACGGTCAAAGAAGCGGGTCGCGTGATACGATAGAGACCGCGGGACCCACATTGAACTGCCAATCGATCACCTTCATCATCCTTCCCATAAGCCATCAATGCTTCGAATGCCCAATGACGATGATGATTCTTTGGAGGTCCTCTTGGGCTAAGAGTGTGTCCATGGACTCGCAACCTTGGCATCAATGGTGTCTGTGAAGCCCATGAGTCGAGCTTTGTGCTTGTAGCCCATATGAGGATAATACAAGAACAAACATTAGTGAGATTGTATGGAATGAAAGATCATTCATTGACTACTTCCCTCTGTAGGTGTTGTTTTAGGTTGGAAACAACAACACATCCCTCTCTGCTCCAAAACCTCACGGTGATGCATCAAAGGAATGCTCATCCAAATTGACTTCACAGATCTATTCGGCAGTGGAATGAGAAGATGCATGCAGTTTGTGTGTCTTCCTTCAGATGATATATCCCTCCACATCCTTTACATAGAACACAAAGAGTTTGTGTACAAAAGAGAAAGCGATTCCTGGTTGCTGAAAGAGATGCAGCGATTGGACTGAGGATATTTTGATGCAGATAAACGCAGCTGAGCTTCTTCTTTCTTCTCCTGTCACTCTGGTCATGAATCAAAGCAAGACTTTGATCAGGGAATCAGAGGAGGGCTTCATGCAGGAAATCCAATCTTTCCCTACTGACCAAAGTCATCCAAATGTGTTGTAAGCCACACTTGGGAGTTTGCTCCTTTGGTGGATGCTTGCACAAGCCAATGAAGATCTCCAAGCACTTCCTTTCTGGGGTTAGATGGAGCTGATGCAGTGTCTCATACAAGGAAACATAGTTAGGCCAACCAAAGTGGGAGTTGCTTCTCACTCCAAGTTCAACCTTGCACACCAAAATAATGAACTCATGGGAATTAAGATATATTTTTTTTTGTTTTTTCTCTCCCTCAAGAATTTCCCATCTAATGTAAATTCTATAAGCTCTCAAGCTCTTATCAATTTTTTTTTTATATAAAAGATAAAAGATAAAACTGAAATTCAATCTCGAGGCCTTACGATAAACTATCACAAGTTTTCGACAAAGGATAAGTAGTGACGATGAGATTCTTATAGATAATATTATTTTTATATATATTTAAAGAGAGATTATTTTCAAAACTCAAATTTTAAAATGTTAAATGTAAAAATATATAATTTTTCATTATCTAAGTTACATGTGTTTTATGAACAAAATGTAATATATGATATTTTTTTATACCAAATATTATTGGGAAAATTTGACAAGAGATTTAATTAACATGGCTATTCCAAATATATATTTTTTTATTGCAAACGCAGTTATCTACACTCACATATATTGAGTGCCTCTCATTAATCCTTGGTTTAATAAAAAAAGAAAACCATGGCTCGACAAGAGGCTCTTCAAGAGAGGCCTTTGATCCAAACATCAATCGCAGCCGTTGATCAGGAAGCACGCTTATCGAAACATCTGATCTAGGACGATCACAATGGCCATGGCGAGAGACGTGTTAAGATCCGATTGGACGACGAGGCGGAAGACGTCGTCGCCGAAGGCGACGCCCCCGACGGCCTGCTTCCGCTGGATCTCCGCCACCGCCCGCCGCCGCTCGTCGTACACCGTGCAGCTCCGCCGCGAGTACGACCCCTCCACCCCGTATCCGGCGCTGCCGCTGCCGCCGCGGAGCGGGGTCACGTGCGCGAGGCCCTTGCAATGGAGCAGGCTCACCTGCCTCTTGACGGCGTAGAGAGGGTTGTCGGCGTCCTCCCCGTTGTAGATCAGCCAGGTCTCCCCCAGACTCAGCTTCTGCACTCAAACCCGGGCGAGTCAGTAACCGATGCGAACTGAGTTAACTCAGACAAATCGTCGGAGTTCCTATGCACATTACGCGTAACCACACAGAGCTGGTCGTACGTACGTACCTTTCGGCGGGCGGTGACCAATGGCTTCCCGGCGGAATCCATGAGCACGAGCTCCCCGGCGCTCCCCGAGCCGTAGATATCGACTCGGAAGACTAGGTTTCCCTCGGCATCGAACACCGTGAACCCGTTGCAGCTGAACAGAAGAGACTTCCGCCACACCGTCAACACCACAGCGCCATCCTCCCGGGTGGCGCCACAGCAAGCGGGAAGACTCGGGAGATCGACGCACGAAGCAGCGGTGTTCGGGTAGACCCTCGTCATTGTCCGGCGGGCGTTTGCAGACTGGCGGCGGCCGGAATCACGGAAGGAGAGAGAGAGGGAGAGAGTCTGTGTTAGATATGTTATTAGGAAGAGGAGAGCGCTCATATATATACACAATATATGGACGAAAATACCCCTGAGAAAGAGTCCTATTTACCTTAATTTTTTTATCTTTATAAAAAATCCTAAAAAATATTAAATAATAATTTAAAATATATGAATAAAAAAACGTCAAATGAGACTAATATTTCGAGTAAAATAAATATCTTAATTAAGTAGGAATCAACGTTTCATCTTTACCTAAGTCTAGATTTTGTTGGCATTCCATATTAGACTCCAACGATATATGTGTAAAGTTGTCATCGACAATAACGAAGGTTAGCAGTACATTAATTCTACTTAATGTCTTGATATAGTTTGGGTTTGTGGTGTGAGTCAGTTGGCCGGTCGACAGTGACTCGATTGACTCCGCAAAATAGTGAGTACTCCGCTTTGGTCTTTGGACGGCTTATTTGCGTTTGGTCAAAGATTTTGGAGCTCTTTCAATTACATGATACCGATATATATATATATATATATATATATATATATATATATAATTATGTTATAGAAAATCACAATTTTGTTGAAAGTACGGAGGGAAGAATTAATGTGAGGCAAGAAGGGAGTCAAAGAATCATAAGGTGGTGAATGAATATGTTGACACGTTTTGGTAGGTGGCTTGATCTCGACCATAGGAATCGTCAAAGCCATCATCACACGTGTTAGAAATGTAATTGTAGGACCAATCAAATTCCTTCACGTGGATTTCTAAGCGTGTCGGGAAGAGAGAGACTTCATCTCATCTTTACTGGCACTTGACTAAATCTATAGATATCACATGTAAAGAAAGAAGCAGAGAATTGAGACCAAGAAAAGAAGAGAAGCGAGAGAGAGAGAGAGAGAGAAAGCAAGTGGACTTTGAGGAGTCTAGCGTGGAAGCTATTGCCGAGGCTCACCCAACCTCTCCACATCCTTCCTTGTGGGCCAACTTGGCGGAAAGCTAATTTTGTATTCTAGCAACACTACACTTCATCAAACCAATGGCAGGGTGAGTGCACTGATAAGGAACCTTCGAGAAAGATGTCTCTACCAAATTAACTTTTCAAAATTGAGAGCTCGAAAGATTTTTTTTTTTTAACACAAAGTAAATTATGAAGATTTGAACGAAAAATTCTACTATCAATAGTCAAGATTTTATCAGATAAAATTTATAATTATCAAACCTTTGATAAGTAAACACGTCGTATTTACTTACTATATAGTTTGAAGATTTAGAGCATCGACTAATAAGTTTTTCAAGAAATCATATAAGATTAGATGGTAAAGAATATCATGAAGGAAAGAATGAAAGATTAGTGACATGAAGACATGCAATGATGCATATAAAAATGAGTGCAAGCACTTACTTTCCCTGACATAATTATTGCAAGCACTTTTGAGAGACTGTTTAACTTATAATCCTAATCAATGCACGTTATAAAAACATGCTAGAGGAAGTTTAGATGAGCACATATGAAGCTTTTTACATATAATAATCCTCTCAGTGGTGATTGTTGTGATTAGGCACTTTGTGTTGCAACAGCTTTGACAAGGAGGCATACTCAACCCCTGAAACTAGGCAGCATGCTGTGGACATGCCAACCCCATTTTGTCCCAAAAGCTGAGCTATGGAATTAAGAGGAATGAATGCCAATTATACCAAATCTAAGTGGCTTGCCAACATAGCACATTGGGGATCCTCCATGGAGGGGACACAAGTGCATGACAAGCAGCTTTGGCAAAGGCAGTGTGTAGGTTCAACACAGCTCTAAAGAAGGGTTATAATCAGAACTCAATGGCAAGACAAGGACATGGAGATGGCCACAGCTCATAAGTCTGGGCATGCATCAGATGGGCACACAACCTCCTCAGGAGACACTCACATGGAACACCAAATCTATGGTTTTTTTTATGTGGTGGCTAATGAAAGGACAAGATTGTCTCTAGAGCAGATAAAGATGACCCAGCTATGAATGTGTCCTCTTGAAGCTGTAGCCCTGCACATTGTTTCTGACCCCACCCCCCCTCAACCCTCAAGCCACTGATGCAGCAGAGGTGAATCCATTGCCTTCCAAGCTGCAAGCCTGCAGCACACAAACATGGGGGGCTCAATTCAGAGACATCAGCATGTGTTTCTGTCCTGATGAGTCCAAGAACACCTTACTTAATAAAGCTAAATTACAGCAAGGTTTGGTGTATCAGCTTCAGCTGGCAGTTTCAGCAGGAAATTTCTGGCATTGTAGATTAAGGTTTTTTGGGTTTCCATCAAGCATATAAAAAATAAAAAAGGTAAAGAAAAAGACTTTTTAGGTGGATATTATAAATACAAATTCTAGAATGGTTTATATATGATTTCATTAAAGGGTCAGTATGAAATTGTCAATAAAAATAAATGAGAATTGTTAGTTTGGTCCACAATTTTCCTATGCAGTAATACTAATTTTCTGGGTGATCAGAGAAAATTTAAATCTAGATACCTCTCCTGAGTTATTTCTTACAGAATTTGCTTCTGATGCAGCAAATGGTGGGAGAAAAATGATTGTTCCAAGCAACACACAGCTAGAAAGACATGCTGTAAGAATATTAGCAGAAGATGCAACTTGACCACTTCTCATCTGAAACTATAACAACTACAACTTTCCCTAAGCTCACTAGGTTTTCATACATCAAGGTTAGGAAGAGTTCAAGGTCTAGCAGAAGATGCAACTTGACCACTTCTTATCTGAAACTATAACAACTACAACTTTCCCTAGGCTCACTAGGTTTTCATACATCAAGGTTAGGATGAACTCTTCCTATGGAGCATGAAATCCGATGACATGTTAATTAACATCCAATACATTCTTGCATCAAGCTATCTATCCTGTGCTCTAACCTAGCGAAATTATCGCCGAAATTTAATTTTGTCTGCTCTAACTAATGAGCCGTTCATCATCCTGTAGCTTCTATGAACAATTGGATAAGTGAGGTCACCACCAGAAAAGATATATTGAGATTCCAGAATGAGATAGGGGAAAGTTGAGGAAGAGATAGTGGCTTCACAGAGATACAAGAAATGATTGGATGCTTGAGAGGGACTGGCATTTGGAACACCATGTGATGTAACATGTTATTGTCAAGGGTATGAAACTGTGGTTGCTTTCATGGCTGTTTTCTTGGAGGAAGTGAACTCCACAGGATGGTGATAAGAAGATTCCCTGGAATTGTGTGTTTCAGGGCCCCTCTTCTTGCCCATCTCATTGTGGACTTTGTTAGGTTGGCTATCAAATTAATGGCCATTAGGGATGATTCTTCCACTAGGGTTGTATCTAATTGTCTCTTGCTTTCACTAGGTAGGGTTGGATGAGAGACAAACACTGTTTCCACTGGTCGGATGATGCAATAGTTAGGTCATTCTCAGCTTGACATGCTGTCCTTTTCTTCCATTTGCAAGTTCAGTGAATTATCTATTGATCTATACAATGTTAATGTGTGAAATAATATGGAGTAGGTTGCAGATGCAGGTCATGCTTTACCAAGATATAGATGCATGACATATACATATATGACTTGAATGATGCTCCAACTCATGAAACATTACATCATTAGGGAGTGTTTTGAAATGAATATGAACTAATCTTATGATAGTTTATCATACACCCATGTGTTTCTTGGATCCTAGGATTTTTTTTTTCCCCAGTATTAGAGATAATGTTCAACTTGGAGCCTCAGAATAGACATTCTCAACTCTCAAGTGGAAGAATTAAGGTTCAACCTTCCAGAATTATACTACCTCAAGTCAAGAAAGACTCAAAAAGTAAAAACAACCCCCTAGAAGAAGATGCATTGTATCAGTACTGTGAATGGTGTTGATGACATGACCAAGGGAAGATGAAAACAATGATAGGGAAAAAAATATCAATATTTTTTTTGTATATATATATGCCTGAAAATTTTGTCCAAACATTTGTCATTTTGCACCACAAAATCCAAAGAAATATATGATGATTAACATTGGTGGCATCTCGCCTTCCACCACCCTTGACATGAGAATTAAAGTGATAATGACTGTGTTCTAACTTCTAACCAGTGATTAAACTTAGGTAGCAATTGGCCAAGCACGCCAACTGGGATGGCCCTAAACAAAAGAATCTTTCAGAAGAAACATCAGCATATGGTTAAGCTGCAGTTTGGTGCTAATCTCCAGTGGATCAATCAAAGATTCTTCTGGAAATGACTTCACCAAGTGACAAGCGACAAAATCCAAGTTGGATGGGTGCACTAGTTAGGAAGCCAAGAAAATTAATCTACTATAGAAGAACATACCTGGACGTACCTCACTCTTCTCCCACTTACAGTGAGCAGTAGTACACGTCAAAGCTGCATGAGAGAAAAAAGAAAACACTGTCAAAGCTGGAACTACATTGAATGACTCACAGGGCGATACAGTGACTTTAACCAGATAGTACATGTACCTTGCCGTAATGTAAGCAGCCAATGGAAAACTACCTCTTCTGATGACCAATACAAGACAAAAGCAAGAGTTCATCTAATGATAGTACCAAAGTTACATGCTCATGAGAGGCCACCATTTTCTTCAACAAGATATTGCACATGTATGGACGAGTTGGAATAAGTGTGGCCTGACGTTACCCACTCCATTCTGTCTGGGTGTACTTGCTGAGGAGGAAGATGAGTTTGACAATCCTTTCAAGAAAACATAAAGAGAGAGATCACGCTCATTGACACAATCTAGACAGACTCCACTCACTACTTGCAGGCAAGTGCAAGGTGATGGCTGAGTCACATTACAGCCATAAAAGGTCAACGCCCACCATCATGAAGTTACCACCCACCACCTCAAGGGCAGTGCACGGAGAAAAACCAATCTATCCCTAGTTCCCCCATCGAGGAGTTTGATTCTAGGGAAGGAAAAGCTACTATCTTCCGTGCAAAGGCTAGTGGAAGGTACATTGTAAGTGCTAGACCAACTAAAGATAAAGGATGACATATTGTGCATCCAACAGCTCTTATGATAAGGATCTGCACATATGCAGTGATAAGATGCTCAAACTAGGTGAGACGAGAATCCATGAAACTTTTGATCACAAATAGTTTTGAACAACAAACAGTGAATAAAGTAATACAAATGCAGTAACAAGGAAATGAAGCATAACGATTCCTTCATATTATGCATTACAAAGTTTGAAAACCTTCCGTCCAAAGCTCTTGGTCAGAAAACGGTGTGCCACAAAGCTCTGTGAACAAAAAGGTAAATTTCAGGCTCTGTTAGTACATATAAAAGGTGAAGAGCAAAAGGTACATTCAACATTACTGAAGTAAGAATTACAAAGATATTGCAGAACTATGAAAGAATATGTAATGAAGAACTGTTTTATAAGCTCATTAGATATGGCTGCTGAATTCTAAATATGACTTGCACTTTTAGGCTATTCCTCATGTCCATATAGGACAGTGAAAACTCATAGCTGGACATTATTACCCATTGCCACGAAATACATCTTCATGAAAGTGTTACTAGATTAACACCATCACTTATTCCATGTGTGATTTGAACACGGAACCCACAAATCCCTCGGAGTTTGATATGTGAATATATTTGAAAGTTGAAACATGGACAAATTGGAACTATTTGTTAGGGGTGAACTAATGTAAATCTAGTTTTGTTTGGCTTCTTATAATTTGATATTTCGATTTGTCCCTTCCTTGCATATGGAGGAAGAAGACATTTATTTCAATTTATGCCCAACTTTAGATATTTCTTTAGAACTTATCACTGAATACAAACCTTCTAGTCTTTCAATTTATGTCCAACCAGAGTAAGAAAAGCTTTTGTTCACTAGTGTTTAAACTAAAAATTAATAAGTGTTAGTTCTCATTAAAACAAAGGATTCACCTTTATATATATATATATATATATATATATATATATATATATATATATATATATATATATATATATATATATATATATATATATATATATATATGTGGACAATACTAAAATTCTATGATCTACTAGTGCTAGTTGGGTCATTACAAGTTATTGTTGTCATATGATCGAGTAATATCATAGCTCTACTTATTTAGTAAAAACTCTAATTCAATTTCACTACTTTAGTGATTATCGGAATATTTCTTGAAACAAGCAGGGACTTGCAGTTCTCCATGTATCAAGCAAAGTACTAAATATGTTAAAGAAGCCACTATAAAATAAAGAGTGCAATTGTTAGGATAGGATCTCCACGTAATAAAATCTTCTCTTCTTTGCAGGAGAGAAGAATTTCCATTTCGCAAGACTGAGGCCAACCTCGGTGGGCTAAGCCATTCAGTTTCAGGTTGCTGCATAATTATCACTTGACTTTTGAAGTTTGAATAGTACATTACCACGAATTCTTGTAACAGAAATCCAAAGAATATGTTCTAAGATCATGAATAGAATATTTTCACGCAATGTATCTGAAATATTTTAGTTAAACTATATCTCCAAACAATATAGAATATAAAACTTAATCAGGGCAATATTAGTTTATTGGATAATGCAACGCAGAAGTAATGTTAAGAGATCATGGCTGAAGTTGTATGGTCAACTGAAAACAGTGGTCCTAGGTTTCAGAAAGATAGTAAGTTGTATTTCTGAAAATTATGCAAATACATACATTATGGTACAAAAGAAGAATGGTACTTCAATTACCATTAGGCATGGCCACAATCACCGGTCTCCCTCTCAATGGTTGCATTCTAATGAAGCTCTTAAACTATTTTCTTACCACTAAAGGCTTGAAATACATTTATCAACTATTTTGCAGAATAGACTTCAAAGTTCCAGATATTTGCAAAGAATAGAACATCATCTTTAAATCCTTTTATTGCAAAAATATATTTGAACGTTGCTGTTGATCTGTTTTAGTTATAGCTGTCTTTCTGCTGATAACCAAAGTTCTTGAGAAAAAATCTACTCCATATTGCTCAATATATTGATGATAAGAGAGCACACTTCTAGGTTCTTGGTCAGCATAACACTAGTACTTGAATCCATGCCACCAAACTCCTACTTTATCTCCACTAATAATATTTACTCCATCATACAAAAGCAATTAATCTAGCTGTCAACTAACTCAATACTTTCTGCACTTTTGGAACAATGGATCATATGGCATTTTGTTGGGGCTTCTCCAAAATTGCAACATGGTTACCCAACAAAAGTTTCTCTAAGAAAACATCATATGGTTGTTCCAGGGTTAAATAAACTAATAATATAAGAACATTTAGAATATGAGGGCAGATTAAGTGACATGGATAAGACACCATCATTTGGCACATTTTTTGTTCATGCAAGAAGGAGAGATTAGTTACTGCCAGCACAAGCTTGTGCTTCGCAGCAGTGACACCAATAAGTAAGAAATATATGAGAAGCACAAGCATCAATATCACTTTTGAGGGACAGTAAGCCAAAAAGAATATGAAAGGACATACAAAAAACTATCAGTTCACTGCAACTTACCTAGACAAGCTCAATATAAGCCATTGGTGCATTATCTCCTCGCCTTGGTAGAGTTCTGATGATTCTTGTATACCCTCCATTCCTATCTCCATATCTATCTTGTACCTCAGCAAACAATGCATGAACAATTTGTTTCTCATAAATAAAGCCCAGTGCCTGTCTCCTTTTATGGAGAGAACCATCCTTTGCCAATGTTACCATCTTATCTACATACTTCCTCATCGCACTTGCCCTGGCTCTGGTAGTTTTGATCCTACCATGCTTCAGCAGCTGCGTCGTAAGACCACGTAGGAGAGCTCGACGCTGATCCGGGGGCCTATTGAGTTTTGGGACACGTTTACCATGTCTCATAGCATAGAATTTGCTTCCATTGCTTATGTTGCTGAACACATGGTCAAAGTTGGCAACCCCTGGACGGTGAATAGAAGAATGTTATACCAATTCACAGCAGAAAATTACAAATGAAATAGAAGGGGAAAAAACATATTATTGAAAGCAACAACAATGGTACGAGACTGAAAAAATAGGCAGTAATATGCACAGTCATATGGAAATTATATACTACAAATAAAAAGAAAAGAAAACATTAAAAGTGGCGACAGTGAATTTGTCAGGACCATGTGTTGGGGCCCAGTAAGGCACACACCTAAGAGGTTGGTCTTAACAACACTAGTGAAAATCAGTGAATTTCTTCTCCATGATCTGGAAGATTAACTAGCTTTATTGATATTGTTCAACTTAAATAAATGCAACCAATTCAAAATCCAATCTCAAAAGTAGCATTTGTTGCATCCGAAACCAAAAAGAAAAAAAATAAAACTCTCAAGGATTTTTAGAATAGGAGACGTAGTTGTTTCTATGCCCATTACAACTAAAAGTACTTCCTATCATAAGCATTTCCCACAACACAATTAAGGCTAGTGCAATTGAAATTAAAAGTGAGACCATTAAAATTCCAAGTTTGTGCTTCTTCTGGTAACCAGGATCCAATTTAAGAATTGAAAATGAATACTTTATAGTTTTTTTATCCAAATCTTTATCTAAAGAGCCTTTTGCAATCAAAACACAAAAGTGCCAGTAAAAGAAATCCAGCTGAAAAAAATAAATTGTAGCAAATGGCACTTAAAGGATGCTTCTAATATCGGAATACTAGAAAATGCTAAACCACTAAAAAAGGTCTCTAACAATCTATTCTCGATGCCAGATTAAAAATTTATCAATCATTGGATTAATCACCAAACATCATAATAGTCCAAGCCCACACAGATGCATATAAATCATGAGTACCAATAGATTCTTAGTTTGTTTGACTAGGCGATCTTGGAAAACAACTGCTCTTTGCAAATAACACTCCATCTGACAGACTCCAAAAATTGGACATTAAGACCAACCTAACCTTGATCAGTCTCAATTACTCCCCTAAAGAAAGTTCTCCCAGAATTCTCATTGACAATCCACAGTCTGGATTATTTTGGCGTATGTTATATAGAATACCTTCGTTTGGTTCTTAAGAAGTTGCATGTTTCTTTATCAAATTCCTTACTGAAAGAATAAGACAAAAGGATATCAACATTAACCATAGCCCTAATCATCTCTGTCAGTTGTAGGACAAAACTAGGCTAACCTGAAATACTGCCTTGCCAAATCAGATTTTGATCGACATCATCAAAACAATATTTGGATCTAACAGTAAAGAAGAGGAATCTTACTTCAAGATTTTAAATTTTACATGGTGGAGAGATAATTTGGATTCTTGACCAATCTAAACTCTCATTATCTTTAATATGCAGTTCAATGAGTCTAACGATCTTCAAAATTTTACTTCTACTCGAAACGTAATAAGAAAATGGAAGAAATGTTATCCGTCCAACTAGGGCTTACGCGTTGACGAAATTTAGTTCGAGATGGAATAAACAGAGCAAGAGCATCATTTACCAATGCCAACAGAGAGGAGAGGAGTCATGGGAGCGAGGCCGGAGAAGGACCGCAGCGGCTTTGCCTGTCCGCAACCGGAACTCAGCCGAGCTGAGCAATGGAAGTGCAAAGGGGTCGGAAAGCGAAACGAGGGGAGGCGCGGAGAGGGAGAGGGAGAGGGAGGGAGGGCAGAGCGAAGCGAGGCCATGCTCCATGTCGAGAGAGAAGAGGAAGCCATCGCCATTGGAGCGAGGAGAAGCAGCAGCAGCAGCAGCAGCAGCGGAGATAGCAGAAGATAGAGAAGGCGATCCGTGTTACATCACAGCCTCTTGTTCGCTTGCGAATGGGATGTGGCTTCATCAGGCTATAAGATTCGTGCTTAGACTTGATTTGTATCCTCAAGATTCGTGCTTCACTCCAGGAATGCCTATGTTGGTCATTTAGGAATATGAAAGATCTTTATGAGGACAATTATAGTAATTCTTTACCATTTATCCTTTCCTATGTCAATTTCATCTATTCTAAACAAAAATTAGAGTTTTAACAACTCAAAAAAATATAATGGCCAAAAAGAATTCCATCCAATTTTGTTAGATCTTAACTAACACTAAGATAGTGTTTTAAGAATATGATGAGTATATTATCATTAAATTTAGCTTAATCATTTTTATTTAGTAATTAATTTAAATAAATTTGATATATTAATTATCCCATTAGACTCGATTCGTTACGATAGAGTCACCATTGGACTATGTCTCGCATGCATTATGTTAGGATTTGATCTGAATTATGTCAGTGGGTATATAATTGTCAACTTCAGTTTGATTATTTTGATTAATGATTGAGGTCAAACGAAATTAATTAATCAATTATTCTCAAAATAAATAATTTATTTTTCTTATTTTTATTAAGAAAATTGATTCTTGAACCTCTTTCACATCATCATGCCATGTCACGATATCTAAGTTGTCATAATTGATTAGCTAATATGTCGGTATTCTAAAATACGAAAAAAAAAACATTATTGACGTATCAAATTATATATATGAGTCATGAAAAACAAATCTACTCGTGACAATAAACTAAAAAAAGAACCTAACAATCCACCGAGGATTGGTGTTGTTGGTGACAATGTTTCTTAGGCCTTGAGACTCAGACATTGTAACACAGCCTAAACCTCCATCCCAATAACCCATCATGGTTGTCTTCAAACCAGCAACACACAGGCTTTTCCCATCTGATGGGGAATTGACATCTCTCATTTTGCCCCTCAGACAGGGAAGCAGCAGTCATCAATCGTCCACAAGAGAGGAGCTGCAGCTTTTCGACTACTCGACCAGCAAGCTTACTACACACTGTATCTGACCATAAGAGGTAGTGAATGTCAATGGATATTCATGTGGATTACTGTCTCCAGTCAGTTGATTATTGGAATCCGACACCATATATATATATATGTTTTCTTGACTGCACTGTTACTGGACATCGAATCTCTTTAAGGAAGCTCAAGCTCAAAAGAGAAAAGACCTGACTGCATTGTAAGATTCACTTAACGTTACTGAACATGTTGACCTTTGTGACTTCATATATTTCCACAGCTTCCATCTTATCTCACTCACTGTGTTATCTACCGCAAGCGGCAGCTATGTCGGGTGCGAAAATGGCGACCCTCCAGCCATGAAAAGCTACAAGGCTTCTAGCAGATGCGGTCCATGATGACCAGAAAAGCCATTATCAGCTCAGTATCGGTGTACGGTTGAATGATGAGGCTGAACACATCATCGCCCAAAGTGACGGACCTGTTCACTTTCTTGTGGCTTATTTGCGCCACCTCCTCGCCATTGCTGTCCAAAATCTTGCAGTCTCTTCTTCTGAAACAACCCTCGGTCTTGAAATGTGGCAGCGATGATCGGTCGTCTGGACTGTCCATGTACACCTCCGCCTTGTCGTGGCCTTGAAGGATCGATCGCCTTTTCATGGAGAAGACGTGAGTTCTGCACTTCGGATCTAAGCCGTCTTCGCCTTTGAATCCGCTCCACCTGTCGTGCATGCTCAGTATCTGCTTGATGTGTGATAGACATGATTAGAAACAGTCACAATGCGATTCGATACAGAAGTTTACAGCATTCTCAGTATCTGCTTGAGTTATCTGCATTTGTGCATATCTAAGCTTAGTCACTGAGCTTAGCTTCTTAAGAGATTATATTTATATACAATTTATAATTATATTATTATATAAAAATTTAATATCAAATATATCAATTGCATATCTTTCGATACTATTCAGAATACTTATTTTCTAACACAAAAAAAGTTAAAAAAAATTTAAGATGATTTTAAGTGCTTCGAAAAAAAAAGTAAGACGAAGCGAAGATTGACGTTGATTCATGAATGACTACCAATTTGGTTTCAGCTTAATCCTCATGAATAAATGATCAAATCTTCTAGTTTTCTATTTTTTAGAGAGTCTATCTATAACTTTTTAGGTGAAATAATAAAATGAAATTGTGAGAATCTTTTAGGTCTTCTCTCTAGCAATTAAAGTATGCTTTGATTCCCTATTGCACTGATATAAGAAGCTTGCTTCTATGTTCTATCTCTATTATACTATAATCATTCGATGTTATTCGGAATACATTTATCTTAAAAGGCACAAAAGTTGGACTTTTTTATTCATATATGAATCAAAAACAAACTTTGATTCATATATGACTACTAAAATTTAGATTCAGCTTACAACTGATGAAGAAATGATCAAATCTTTTAGATTTCTACTTTCTAAGTCTACTCTCTAGCAGTCGAACTATGCTTGGGTTTCCTGTTGAGCTGTTGCAAGCTTTGTGCTGTGATCTATCTCTACCAAGAGAAAAAGTAGAGAAGGTAAAGCAAACAAAGAGAAGTAGAATCTTCCTACCCGAGGCCTCAAAGCCATGAGTGCCTTCCCATTGGCATCCATAAGCAGCAGCTGCCCTGCAAAACACTTGTGCTTCCTCGAGTAATTGTCGACCCGAAAGGCCAGTCTTCCCTTGCTGTCATAAATCGAGAACCCATCCGTTCCGTGGAAACCCATGCTCGACTTGTTCCATACCGTCCAAATCGATGGACGGGCTGTCGTCGTCGCGAGCTCTTCTTCGTCGTCGGTCTTTCTCAGTGTAGGATGAACTCTGGACATTCTTTCGGCGTCGAGGAGCTCTTCTTACGGCGCTGGTTTTATATGCATGAAGAGGTGAGGAAGTGAGAGACGACGGAGATTAGCGTCTTTTCTGTGGGTGGAATGGCAAACACAGAGGCCAAGTAATATTTATAGGCTCAGAATCCTTCTTTTAGGGTTAACATACACAGTATTAGTGGGAGTTACGGAGGAGGATCTGAAGTCTCTGATGAGATGACTGTCCTCCTGTCTTTGTTCTGCGGAATATGATCGAGTGCTGCGGGGAATGAGATTCCAGCAGTGTTGCTTTGGCCGAAAGCTCAAAAGCACGGAATCTTAATCCAGCCACCTCGTGCCGTTCGTGGTTTGCTGAACTGGAGGCTGTGTTCATGGCTAAGTGTTAGATTATGTGATTATGTATAATTAGATAAGATATATTATGAATATGATTGAATTCTGATTATAGTTATCGATTAATAGAAAAAAAATCGATATGATCTCTTAGGAGATACACAGGTATTCTCTTAATTATTTATTCTAGACCCCTCTTGTCTATCTATTACGTTACGGATATTCTCTCTATCAATAAAAAAATAAAAATATTATTTAAAATATATTAAGGTTAAATATGATGTAGATAAAATCATCGATATTTATTTATAATATTTTATTAAATTATTTTTTATGTTTTGCTCGGATCAGTATGTATCGAACGCGTCGGTGATACGAAACTCAACATTGTATATGCCCAAATATGAAAAGAGAGGTTGCATTGTATGTCGACCATACTAAACCTGTCGAGATCAGCACAGATGCGATACGGTTAGCACAAAAGAGACACTCACAGGTTTCGTTCCGTTCCACAACGCGAAAGGTATCTTAGCGATCAACATGGAAGTTGATTTTACTGCAACCTTCACGCATTGTGGGATGCAAATGGGAAATGGTGTCTGTAGATTCGTTTCTTTTGCTTCTCGAGGAAGACAGTAATCAAACCCAATGGTACAGTTGGGCGTCCCGACACTCAAAAGAATATTGCAAGAGAGAGGGATCGCACGCACTCACCGTCAACTCTCTCTCCCTCTCCCTCTCCAATGCGCGTACGAGAAGTGGGAAGGCTGGAATTTGCAGACGTCAAAAGCCTCGTCGGCTTCCTTCCATCCAAACACAGAGAGAGAGAGAGAGAGAGAGAGAGAGAGAGTCTGTGTGCGTGGCTGAGTTGACTGTCTTCTCTGATGCTTTAGAGAGAGAAAAAGTGGCTGATGGCAAAGGTTGTGCTGAACAGCTGAGAGTACGCTGATACATAGCATAGCAAACCATGGAAAGGAAGAATTGGCCGACATATATGACTGTTGGTGGTTTCAGTGAGAAGGGATCAGAGAGAGCCTTTTATCTCTCATCATTCCTGAGAAATTAGAGTTATTGCATGGGATGTGTGGGTCGAACTTTTCCTTATTTTCTAAAGAGATTGATGCACGGACGAATAAGTTCATAGATCACATCGCATCCCGAAGCACAGTGGTGGAGTGGGTGGCCTCCAATTTGATTCTATTACTGTTCCATGCTATTATTCCTTTCTGGAGGCAAACAGCTCTCTACATATTATATTTATGATACAAACGATATTTGAAATATATATATATATATATTAAAAATTATTTTCAGGATTTAAAATTAAAAAAAAAATAAAATCTACCCTCCAAAAAATATTTAAATAATTATAGTCAATGACAACAATAAGAAAATCATAAAATTTTAATTATTTAGATTTGACTACGTTGATATTTTGTCATTATTGATTTTTGAAAGAGCCATAAAATTTAAAAAGTTGTGGATGATAAAAATATCAAAATAAATAATAACAACAATAAAATCATAAAATTTTATTGTCATTGAGATATGCAAAAAATCATATATATGTATATATATATGTATATATATATATATATGTATATATATATATACATAAATATATGTATATATATATGTATATATATATATAATTTAAAAAATTATTTTCAGGATTTAAAGTTTAGTTTTTAAAATAAAAAAAATAAAATCTACCCTCCAATAGCAGTTGACGATTAAAAAATATTAAAATAATTATAGTCAATGATAACAATAAGAAAAAAAAAATTATTTAGATTTGACTATGTTGATATTTTGTTATCATTGATTTTTTGAAAGAGCCATATAATTTAAGAAGTTGTGGATGATAAAAATATCAAAATCAATAATAACAATAATAAAATCATAGAATTTTATTGTCATTGAGATATGCAAAAAATCATATAATTATATATACATATGATTTTATTGTCATTGAGATATGTAAAAAATCATATATATATATATATATATATATGACAAAGCATTAAAGTTGGAAATATATACATTAAGGCTAAACATCAAAATTAAGTAATTCACCAATTATAATTTGAAGAGGCAAAGACTCAAGAGGAATTATAGGAACTAAGCACACCATGATGAAGTTATTTCCACCCTAAAGATGGACATATTTCAGAGTACAATTCAGGTCTTCCTGCTCCAACTGGCTTTCATTTCCAGAACAAACCTAGCCCATTTGGCAAGGTTTGGCTCAGTTAAAATACATAAAACACTGATTAGGAGTAAAGATCTTGCAAACAGGACAGTAATGAGATGAGATTTACATGGAAACAAAGTGGAAGAAGAAGCAAAACCCACACAAGCAAGCACAACAAGATAGTCCATATACAATGACCTCTGCAAACCAGAGAGTGGAGCAAGACTCACTTGACCCTGCAGGCTGGAAGAGCACCTGGCGAACATTGCACATTCGGAGTCGGCTTGCAGCTGATGCTGCTTCCTGCAAGCCTGTGGTGCACCCTGCGATCGGGAAGCACACTACTTCCGAGTGCCTGAAATGAGCTCTCGCTGCCGCTGCTCGCTTGCAGAGGCTGGAGTGTCTCCACGACGTCGCTCATAAGAGGCCTTGCTTTTGGGTTGTGGCTCAAGCAGTAGTATGCCAGGCTACAAGCCTTCTGGGCAGCTCTCACCGAGTACTGATCCTCCAACCTGGGGTCGAGGACTTGGAGCAGCTTCCTCTTGTCGTTGAGCTTGGGACGAGCCCAATCGACCAAGCTCTGCTCCTTGCTTGGGCGCGTCTTGTCCACGGATCGCCGTCCTGTCAAGAGTTCGAGAAGGACAACTCCAAAGCTGTAAACATCACTCCTGGCTGTCAAGTGACCTGCTCATGCCATGGATATGATCATGGTGAAAACTAAAGGCAATCGAAAAGAAAGTCGAAGTAATGAATCATATACTGCCAATTTAACCATCATAGAGATTCCGTAAGTGTAAAAACTACTCAGTTATCAAAACCTAATATTATAGCATATAAAACTGAAGTTAGGACATGGAAATAATTCTAAGTTGTCGATGTCAAGATGCAGGACCTGTCATCACATACTCGGGCGCAGCGTAGCCATAGGTTCCCATTACCCTTGTCGATACATGGGTCTCATCACCCTCTGGACCAGCCTTTGCAAGACCAAAATCGGAGAGCTTGGCTGTGTAATCCTGAGCAGATGAAGAAGAGAAACAGCAAATCGAAGTTAAATGTCAAAATCCACAAATGAGTCACGAAACATTTGCATAAGAAACAAGAAAACTATAAATTGTAAGGAACCGAAGAGAAGGACAATACTTAACAGAGTCCAATAAAATATTTGAAGTCTTAAAATCTCGATAAATAACAGGTCTTTCAGCATTATGAAGGAAAGCTAGCCCTTTAGCAGCACCAAGTGCAATTGACATTCTTGTGGCCCAAGATAGTGGAGCCGCTGTCTCTGAAAGAAGAAAAGTCAGGTAGAGATGGAAAATTATTAGTACGTAATAGTATAATAAGAAGTTTTTTTAATGAGGACAGAAAAAAAAATTGTAAGTTACAGACTAAAATCGGCATCAATCACAAAAGAGCAATTGGTCGAGCATCAAAGAGAACTGAAATAGCTGAAAGAAAATAAAGCTGAAATCTTTGACAGAAGAAACCGAAGGAATTTTTCAACCAAGGAAATCCCTGCTTATGCCCTCTCCATGATAGACATCAAGATTGCTTATGTGCATACAAGTTATAGTAGTCAAAGATAACTAATTTGCAAGCCATTTGCACTTACACATGCTTCAATCCCAAGGTCCATTCACCTTGTTAATACAATGTCAATAAATTAATTCAACAAAATGTAAAATATAAAATTACTGCACAAAATTATATGTTTGAGAAATGACCCAGTCTTATTGTATAGCATAACTAGGAATGGCACATAAACTAGCATTACCCTTCAAAGACCTTGTTATATTGACTTCAAAGATATTTACGATACAAAAAGATACCATTAAAATAGGAGAAAGTAGTACAAGAAGAAGCCTAAAGAAACCTCTTTTCTAGTCCTTTAGTTTCAGCTTCAATTTCTAATCATACCTCTCATGTGCTGACATCTGCACATTCATAGTCAAGTCATGTGGAAGAAGAAAATTTTATAGGAGTCATGACCATCTTTGACCATCATGTTTCAATCACCATTTTGTTCCTTGGTGAGCAAGTTAAGTTGTTGGCTAACTAACAGTAACACCCAAAAAAAAAAAAAGCAATCCATTCAATTGAATTCATGAATCAATCCCTCGATAACTTTTGTCAGCCAACCATCTATTAATCAATTGCAGAATAAATATTCAGATGACAAAAGGCAGGAACTTATGATATATAACAGCAAGTACTTTATCATTCATAATTAAAAATCTCCTACAAAAATTCTACTTAATATAACCAAGAATTTCTAGATACCCTAACCGTCCTTTAGGATATATTAAGTATGGTCACTAAACGTTTATACTGAAACTAAATACAAACATGTATCCTTTTTAAGCATATTAGAACATTGAGAAACTTAACAAATTCGTCAAGGGCGTAAGAATGCATCAAACAACAAAGGTACATACTAAAGTAGAGAAACAAATGGCAGAATTAAGTACTTCGAAACAAGTGGTTCTCCAGACTTCCACGGAACATGAACTCGTAGACGAGCAGCCAATGATCATCTTCGCAGCAGTATCCAATCAACTTCACTAGATTAGGGTGCCTCAATTGTCCTAGAAAATTAACCTCTGTCTGATAACACAAGAACGAAAGTCAAACTCAAAAAGAACTCTGGTGTATAGTCTTGAAATTGCTCGATAACTTAGGGCAGAGATATATCTTTTTGTGTGTACATTTGATATTGATGGAACCAAGTCAATGCAAATAAGCATGCCAACCACTGATGAGACGGTGAATTAATTGTAGCTTAGGAGACAATAATCCAGATAAACTATATAGCTTTCACAAACCAACTTACAAGCCATTCTCTGTGTCCCTGGTGACCATCCTTGTCAAGGACCTTGACGGCAACCGGAAGCGATTTGAGACCCACTCTCACATTTTCGTCTATATAGCCCTTGTAGACAGTGCCAAACCCTCCTTCACCAAGAACATAATCCGGCCGGAAGCTTTTTGTAATAGTCTCAAGCTCGAACAATGTGAACGCAATCACATCAGTGTATATTGCAATGTTTCTCGAATCCTCAATGTGTCGCGGGGTCGAAGGATCACTTATGTCTGAGAGAGTGCGAGTATGTTTTTTCTCTGGAGGGGCATTCTTAACAGGTATTTGGAACATTTGAAGCTGCTGAACTGCACAAAAAATGTTGCTAAAATGATAAAACCATCTACTTGAATTAAAGCACAGCTTCCACATAATTACAAATTCTTTCATCATGAAATAAGAATATAAGTTGATTGCTTAAGAGACTATATCACATTTAGAATGATGATATGGGCAACTGGAATTACTATGACAACAATCTTGAAACATTTCATTCTTACTTCCACTTACAAAATTATTCTGGCCTTCTAACAAAGAGAGAGAGGGAGCGAGAGAGAGAGAGAGAGAGAGAGAGAGAGAGAACAGCATGAGCTACCTGAACAATGTATAAATCACAAAAAAAACTAGACTGGAACGAGATGATGTACGCATGAAAACTACGCAATACCACATCAATGTTGACGAAGAAAGACAGAGGCAAAGGAGGAGAAAAAATTGAACCCCATAAGTCGAAACACAAAAAGGAAAACCTAAACCTTCGAAGATCTTAATTCAGGAGGCCGAGTCCACCAAAAAGATCCAACCTTTCCAAAAGTTCAAGATCAACTAGTTTCATCGGTCAAATCCAAACCACAATGCCATCAAAAATCACTCGGACAAAATCGAAATCGGCGAAACCCCAAGTCGAAGATCAAATCAACAGGAATGAGGTTTTCCCGACCAATCCGGTCCACAATCGAGGCAAAACAGAAAGAATGGCTCAATCCCAATCAAGATTAAGGTGGGAAAGCAGCAAAAGGAGGGAATTTTGGGGAAAACGATAGTGAAAGCTGTCACCTTGCGCGTGAGCGGCGACGACGGCATTCTCCTCTCTGGTTCCGCAATTGCCCATCTTCGAAGCCTTCTCTCATTCTCCGTCAGCTCTCAAACCCCTCTCCTCCCACGCGATGCTAAGCCTTCCGCGACTCCCCAAACCCCTCGACGGTGGCAAGAAACCACAGACGAAAAAGAAATATTTATATATACACACGCACGTATAAGAATGTGCGTGCGTGCGCGTCACAGAGAGAGAGAGAGACTGAGAGAGGAACAGAACGAAGAAGAAGAGAATAGTGAGAAAGGTGAGATTTTGCTTTCTCCCGTTCCTTCTCCTGTCAAGAACTTGGGATTTTTCCCAACAAGCCCACCAACTCCATCACCTTCCAAAGATTCCCCAGCAGAGCATTCTTCCCCTGTAAGCAAGCGTTGTGAGCAAGTGAGGGGGTAGAAGAGAGTGCATTAGTCTCTGAGAGAGAGAGAGAGAGAGAGAGAGAGAGATCAAATGGACACTCTCTCATTTGTCGCAGGCATCATCTACTTCCCAGCAATAAACTGAAGCAGAAGATGTTTGGCTCGGAGCAGTAGCATCTGCTACATGTCACAGAAGCAGGCAAAGCCACATGCTCTGCACTAGATTAATCTTTCGGAAGTGTAACCAGATCTGACGCCCTGCGTGGGCTCTGCGAGCAGACTCGCACGCGATTCCTGGAGACGGAATTATACAATCTCAGGTGTGTCTCCCAAAGCAAAGCTTTCCTCTTCACAGTATACACAATGAAGTCCAAGAAAAACAATCTTTTTTATCATGGCAAATTCAACATTGCGGTCATCAATTGCTTGAGCTCAAGGAAAGAAGATCCAATCACAGTTCAAGTGCATACTGATGCTGACTCTCTGATCTCAGGCGAGTGTCTCCCAAAGCAAAAAAGCTCCCTCTTCACAAAATACACAATGAAGAGAAGTTTCAAGGTTTAATCCTTTTATCATGGCAAATGCCATCATAAATTGCTTGAGATTGAAGAAAGAAGATCCGGTCACAGTCTCTGCACTCACTGAGGTAGACCTGTAACATAAAATAGGCCATACATTTGTAGGGTAGTGGCAGTCATATCAGTGGCTGTGGACCAGATTGCAGGCCAAAGTCTTTGAAGTTGGTGGAGATGGACAACACACCATGAGCTACATGTAATGCAGAGAGATAGCGAATGAATTGGTCTTTCCATCTGTTTGCATGGGGAGCAGTGGTGGTGGTTCCTTAGCTATTAATTAATTGGAATCCAAATGGTACAAGTGAGTCAATGAACACATGAATCATAATGAGGTTTCATCATTACATAAAGATTCATGCCAATACTCTTTGTTGTATTGCCTCCTTCCTCACTCAAAGCAGCGAAACAAAACAACTTCTCTCTTAAACAAGTGCACATCCAGCCAATATACATTCCATCATATCGTGTACCCAATTTAATTTTGTGAGATTGTGGTTGACTCAGATGGTTTTGTATCCTTGTCATTAAATGAGGGGGGTGTTCTGAAAGCTTCGAGATGTGGGTTTGAGATCCCACGTTCATGCCATACCTCTGCCTCCCACCTGCCCAGCGTCTGCAATTGTATAGTGCAGAAAGGTCAGTGAAGAGAGAGGTCTTCAAGGTGGTGCAAAAGAAATGGATTCCAATGCGGTGACAGTTGGAGGGAACGTGAGGATGGGATCCCTCCCCCCTCGGCATCAGTATGGCATGATGAAGCTGATTAATGGTTGGTGGGTGATCCGAATTCGAATCCGACAGGAAAATGGAGGATCCGACTCCGGATCCAAATATAAGAGCGTTGCACTAAACCATTCATTATCCAAGTGATATTTCGACACCATCAAGTCGAGATCTAAGTTAGTCATCCACCAATTATCGTCAATAGCCACTTCAATAATCTATCACTAGATCTTATTCCCCCATTTAGCGTATGATTTTTTTGGTCAGAATATTTAATTTCCGGGAATCCAGACTGGAATGAAATGAAAAATAATGATAGAGATGGGGTACCAACCTCCCTCCTTTAGCGCTGACCTCTGAATTGTTCCCACCACCACCACCACTCCACAAAGGCAGCAGCCATGCTCGTTGCAGCCAGCGTGTGGGAGCGCAATATCCTCTTTACAGCAGTTCTTGCGAAAGGTTCTTTACAGGAATCCTGCAGATTTGGTCCCCTGTCCCCTTCCATCTTTCGCTCGTAGGAGTATGGATTGTGTTCGTCGTCGTTCCGAGCCCATCCACCATGGCTCGCTATCTCATGTCAATTGAATGTTCCATCTGCGAGGTGAGACTTTTTTGTTGCGTCTCCGGTGAGGCGTAGCTTTCCCTGCACAGCAGAGGTGAGAATGGCGAAAAGAATGATTTCTACGTTTCACCCACCCCTACTCTATGGTTGGCTCGCTATCTTCTTCATCAGTTTGAAAACAAACGAAATCGACTTAATCCATCTCACCGCTTCGCTTTCACCCTGTTTGAAGAAATGACTACGGATCCAACCACCACAGATCGTGGAAGGTCCGACGCTATGGCCCCATGTTTCCATCAGCAAATCAAATCGACGTGTCAATGCTTTCATAAATCGAATCCTCATAACAACCACTACATCATGCATCAAAACATCAGGGAAGATACTTCCATAGATCCATTTGGATAACATGGAGGATATAAACGAGAAAAAAAGATAGCATGACATGTTACCATATTCTGGGTTTTGATATCACTTGGTAAATAAATGAGGCTATGGTTGATTGATTCTAACAACAGGTGAATAAGAAGGTCAAACTCCGCTAAAATACAAGGAAATGATGTATCACACTAAGAAACAAAGAATACATATGTATGATCTAATGAACCTCAGTTACAACTCATCCCAGGCTGACATAATTAAGATTGGTACGGGAGCATTTAAGCATGTTAAAAAAAGAATTAACTTGATAGACTACGTTGCTCAATGCTCGTGGTTATACCGTTATACCTTCCAGCCTATCATCTGAGCTACATCAGCAGCATAATGGCTATCTGCAAAACGTTAAAAATGATGAAAACTCAAAACTAATTAATGTTGGGTCGATATTTCAATTACTGCCTCTGCAGGAGTTAATAATGGGAGGATTCCGGAAATAATAGCTTCCAGTTGACCTCGTGAGACTCAGTCTCCAGCTACATAACTTTTGTTCTCGTAATACCTCCTTTCGCTGGCTTCCTTCTTCTCATTTCGTTTCTGTAACAATGGCAAAGAAGTATTCTTGGATTCAGATCATCAGAAGGCCATGACTTAGAGCAAGGGATGTGAAACACTTGCGCAAAACATAATGTTTAGCCTTTAAGTGGTTAAGTGTGAAAATATCAAAATTAATGGCATTTCACTACTCCTTGGATATGTATTTGCTGAATTGAGCATAACTAGCAGCATAAAATTGCATTTGTGATCACCACTACTGCAAATGGTCACATCATATCCACTAACAACCTAGTTAACCCTACAACATTGACTAATTTACTATATATCAAGAATCAACAATAACAAAGCTGTAAGTCCCAACTATTTGGGATCAACTATATGGATCTCTTACCGTCATTGAGATATGTAAAAAAATCATATGTTTAATTAAGTTTAGAGTAATTACATATTTATTTATAGTTTCTATTAAAATCTTTCTAGGTTTTCCTCTACCTCTCCTCATATCATTAACAGTAATCATTTCATCTCTTTTAACTATCGTATTCGGGAGTCTCTTAAGCACATGCTCATATCATCTTAAAGAATTTTCTCTCATCTTATCCTCTATCGAAGCGATACCTTTTTGTCCACAAATAAAAGTATTTTTTTTTTCCATTTTTCTTAATAACCCCATAAATTCATCTCAGTATTCTCATCTTGAGAGCCTCAGAATGTTAAAGATCAATAATCCAATGGCAGAAGCAAGCGAGTCACAGTATTAATTTTATCACATCGTTCATTCCATAGTCCAAGTCAGTTATGAAAACATGATAAATCACAACTCTAGGTACTGATCATGCAATTTACATCTGCAGCTCATAGTTAATATTAATAGTTAACACTTAATAATAAAATAAGAGTTGTTGATATGTGATTATGATGCAGTAATTATGAAATGAAATAGCTGACATGTATAACTTAACATCAATATTTAATATTTTAAAATGTGCAGTAATTTTGACACACCATTCATTAAATAGTACAGATCAGTTATGAAAACATGATAAATCACAAATCTCCATACTGGTTCACTGCTCAGAGTTAATAACTATGAACAGCAGACTTCAATTGCAAAACTATTATCTAGAGTTGTGATTTATAATTTTCTCAAAACTGGACTGAATTATTTAATGAATGGTGTGACAAAATTACTACAGATTCCAAAATATTAAAGATTGAAGTTAACCATACAGTATACTGAAAATGATAAATTTATCCTTTTGAATATCATTCCTAACATAACCATATTCGAAGTACCTGATACGATTCATGGTTTGAAACAATTCGCTTGATGATTGTACTAGTGGTGATATCTAGAGGACTTTTTAATTGCTTGTAGATTCCCATATCCATCGGAACAGCATAAGGATTAGACTCTTCCTGCAAAGTCAAGCCATATGATAGCATGAATAATCTGGTTATTTACATTCTTGTGGCATTATAAGATCTAAAAATCACCAGGGTACCTTTAGAAAATCCATATTTTCAGCTACTGTTCCATGAACAACCAAAGAGATATTAAAGGTAGTAATCTGCAGATACAAAAAGATAGAAATATCAAGTTAGTCTAACAGGCAGATAAGAAATGTCACCTTATGAAAGAAAAAAAAAAAAAAAGCCAATGACAACCATATGGATGGATCAAATAAATAGCTCGCTCGCCTCTTAGAATGTTCATGTAACCACAAGAAAATAGCTTTAATAATCTCAAACAAAGATACAATACGTATTTAATGTAAAAGCCTCTAATATACATCTGCTCAAAAAAGTTTTGTAACCTTACCTTGAAAATCAAAGAAATAGTTCCCTCATGATTGTTCTTGTGGAAGATGTAGTCAATGCAACAATTATCTCTAATCTTAAAACATCTTATAGAAGTTTGAAGAGCAAGAGTGGCTAATCCTAACTGACACACCCTTGTGAAGCATAAATGGATCAGAGATCCAAATCATGATTGGATCAGGTAAAAGCAACCCATCAGATTTTTGAATCGGATATAAGAGGGCAGGCCTTGGTACAACAGTAAGGTTGCTCCTTTGCGACCTGAGAGACTAGGGTTCGAGTCACGGAAACAACCTCTCCATCTCTATAAGAGTCAGATATTGTATGATAGTCTGATCCAATCTGGAACCAAGGTGTCCATATCCACTAACATAAGGCTCTGTCAAAGCTCAAGCTAGACATTATCAAGGACTCACCCCTAATGAGAATTTAGAAGAGAAAACAAAATTGATTCATCAAGTTTATCCACATTAATGAGAATTTCAACAAGTCATGATATTTATTTGGAATGGTTTTCACAAAGAACACTTTTTCCAAAAAGCATGTAACTTTAAATATTTGTCTTGTGACAGATAAAATGCAGAGAATTATGGCTACATTGCTATTCCATGTTTTAGGCTATAAGAAGCAACTTTAAAAAAAAATAAAGAATATTGAGATATAGCTTCATGCTATCATATAAAGTATGCAGAAAGTGTTTCCCTCTTCAGAGAGGCAGTGGATCACACAAAAACTGCATGACTGTTACTAACCATATCTTTTGAAACTTCCCAAGGGGCACCAATAATTACTTCATCTACATAACGACAGGCCAACACACTCAAGCTTCTCTCATGAAGATTCATTATTGGACGATGAGCTCCTCGAGTAGCACTGTGCAAAGTAACAAAATATAAATTATCAGTTTACTGAAAAAAGATATTACTCAGCATAAACTGGACAAAAGAGAAACATCAAATAATAATTTACAATACAAGGAATATAAGTGATTGATAAAGGCAGGAGGAGTCAAAATGAGAATAAAGTGACCTGATTGTCTGATCTGTATGAATCCCCACGAGTAGAAAATCACCAAGTCCTCGAGCAAGCCGTAGTATCTATACACAGAAATGATACTAATAATCAGTAGCAAGGGAAGTGAAAGTCAAGATAAAGATGACAACAGTAACTGTCATGGAAGTTTGTATCTGTTATGAGCTTTATTTTCTGATATAACCAAAATGTGAATTTTCAGCGATATTAGGGGCCAGAAATAGCTTAATATACCTCCACATGTCCTGCATGGAACAAATCGAATGCACCATCTATGTAAATTATGCGAGCATCGGGGCCTGGACCCTGTATGAGAAATGGCAAACATCAGACAGTGAACACCATGTTTAAATGAAAAAACTAAGAGCATATCAACTAATAAGTCAGTGGCACGCACTGAGCATATAAACAATACATGTGCCATCAAGATCGTAGAAGGGTGGGGGAAATTAATTTTATGAAATGATATAGTAATTTTGCTCAGTCACTAGGAGGATTATATGGGAGACAATTTGTTGACTTCGAGAACAAAGCCATAATCATATGATCTTTGTTTCCACATGTTCAAAACAAGTGATTCGAGTTTATGCTTAATATTCCATCTTGAACGGTTCATTTTTTATTGAAATAAAACTGGGCTAAGTTTTCTATTAACTATGAATGGTCAGACACAATACATAGTCATGCTACCTAGTAATAAGCATACAGTGGCCAAATTTTTTCCTCACAGAAAGACATGAACTTAGTGTGTCAATGTGTGGTAACAAAACAAGGAGGGACTCTGTCAAAATTGCTTTAGGCTCAATGAGTGCATTAGATTGACAAAATCATCTCTCCATTTACCTATATAAGAATATTAATATTCTTTTAATGAAATTGTTAAGATGTAAAATAAGCAACATGATTGGTATCAGAATAAAATGAATAATTTTTTTTTAGCACAATCATATATTGACAAACCACAAAGTGCTGAAAATATTAGCAAGAATAAAGAACATTGTAAATACTTCTATATTTACGATGATAATGTTAGACATAAATATAACAATTTTAATTGGAAACAAATTATCTTAAATGGTTGATGACCAATAAAAACAATGTGAAATAAGCACAAAGGACTAAGAAGATTAAAAAGAAGCAAAAACTACATCCCTATACCTCAACATACACAAGATAATTAGACACGAACACTAGAAGGGAACTTGAAAAAAAATTTGGAACTGAGGGGCATAATACATAACCAACACTTTACAAGTGCAGAAATAAGGACTTAAAATAAATCATTTTGATGTCTAAAAGTGGTTTTGCTAACATTCAACCAAAACATGCCTTTTGCTCTACCTCATCCAAATGGTTGTCCAACATACAGCAATAGATAAAACAAAGAAAAAGAATATGGTCTTCATATTAATAGGCAGAATGACATAAGAAAAGAATGGGCAAAGATGGTTAGAGAACATCTTATTGAAGGGTTCAATCTGCAGACTCCAAGATGATTTCATTGTTACCCATGTTAATAGAAATGAAAATACTTGCCTTTGTATGCAACTTTCAACAATAAAAGTCATTTTTCTTTACATATTGGATTCATCAAAGTAGCTACTTGACTAATCATCATCGGTAGTTAGCCTTCTAGAAAGAGTCAGCTGAATGCAAGCAATAAACTTGTTTGAACTTCCAAAAGACTATTACAAGAAACAAGATAACAAGGATATCTGTGATATGAATTCTTGCACTAAAGGTATCACATCAAGTCACATGTCATCGCCAGAATTGAATTGAGTATTATTAAGACTTTGCAGAAGTGCATAAAAAATTAAAGCCAAATATCAAACTATTCAGGTTATATTTATCGCCCACAAGAAAAGAAAATCAAGAAATTGAACTCTGACATGGAGAAAGAATCACCAAAAAAATAATAGCAACAAATATAATTGGTATAGTTAGTAACAGAAATCTAATACTTGGAGGAGGCTTCAACATGTCTACCTTGCCATTTGAAAATTGCACTATTCGGCGAGATGTAGGCAAGAAATGGGATATCCGAGTTCCAGTACCAGACCCCACATCATCAACTTTCTGGTTGTGCCCATGGCTGAACTGCCTTTGCAAAGAAGAAGGATTATGACTACCACCAAGTGGTCTCTCTCTAACACAAAGTAGCATGCGACCTGTTATGCCAATTGCAAGCTTTACCACAGTGTATAAAGAGACTATTTAACCAAACATGAAGTAAATCAATATAGTTAGAATTTTGGATATAAAGAAATCAATCGGTATGACTTAAGGAGAATAAGAAGTGGAACACATATATCCAACATATCAAATCAACTCAAGCATACAAATTTCACTCTCTACAACAGCAACTCCAAAAAGAGTACCAAAGTAGCACCGACAGAGCAAACACAATATGTTAGATTAAAGGTTAATACTCCAAGTGATGCTTCCAGGTGCACTTCCAGAGAATATTTCAATCCGTTGGTCGTGCCAATAATGTATATTTACCCCATATACAGAATCCTTCCACATGGATTTTACTACCACAAAATATGCAATGTGCTAAACGTGTACAATTAGCAGCAAGTGAATAGATCTAATGATTGCTAGTATTAAAGAACCAATTATGCACTATAGAAAAGGGCAGAATTATTTAAAAAGCTGACAAATGCCGATCTAGTTGTTCCTATTACCTGCCAATGTTATGTTTGAATCATAGAACTGAACCAAGCAACAATAACTTGAATCTTGTATAATCAAGATTCTACTCAGAAAGCAAAGTTTGATAACGTAATCTAACATCTTATCCTTCGTACTAATACCACAACTGGAACATACCATGTTCCAAATAAATGCATGATCAAGTATGATGAGGTTGCTTACAAGAAAAAACCTGGTTCAAAACAGAAAAGCAAAAGCAAGAGCAGAATGAGTACCAACAATGTCTGTACTTGACACTCCTTCAGTTCTTTTGATTTGCTTATAGCGACCAGCCTTTTTGGCTAAGGCATATGCATCAGTGCCATCTGGCAGTAGGCAAGGATCATCACCATGGATAATATAATCTATATTGTATTCAGTGAAGAGCTTCTTCATGAACTTTTCAGTGATAGCATATGGAGCATCTGGAATGACCTCATCAACCCACTTCACAGCACCTACCATTATCATCCTACCAAAAATATGAAACATAAAATAGTCACACATAGAATATCGATCACTGCTCACAGGGAGTTCATATTGTACGAGGCAACCCAGTCTCATCGAAAATATAATCTAATTGCAATTATGAACAAATTTATTAAAAAATGGTAAACTACTTTCTATTTCATTGACAACAAGACATGAAAAATTAAAGAAGCAAAATTCTGAGTTAAAAAGACTAGATAACATTGGCAACTCAAATTAACAACCACATGACTGGATGTCATGACTGGTGTCTACATACAGACCATGCAACCTACCATGCACTCACAGATGAAATTATAGTCTATGGATGAAAAATGCAATTGCTTCTTGGTACAATCAAATGACAAAAGAATGAAGGAATAACTTCAATACAAATCGAATTAGTTAATAACTGAAAGCTATTAAACTAATTTACAAGATAGACAAAACATTATCAAACATTATCAAACATTAAACAAAAATTTACATATGATGTTGTCTCATGCTTTTGCAACTTAGTTCACTGGGTTCATCCATGGATTATAGCAGAAGCATAAAATCAGCAATCGTGTAGTGCACATCATCCGACCACCCAGGGTATGTGGAACACTGGAATTAATATCCATTGTCAAAAGCTCAGTGAAATCTAGGCAGGAACGAACTGATCAGGCAAAAAAAAAAATAATCCTACAGAACTGACCAAATATGGTGCTCAAACTAATAACCAACACCAGAGATTCGGATGTTCTCCAAGGGTGATGTGATGGACAGCAGGTTTGTTACATCTAATAAAGGTTCATAGGCCCTATAGAGAGCCATCATTGACTAAGTGTATTAATGGAAATACAACACCTATGTGACTATCCTATAATTAGGTTAGTTATCATTATGTGCACACACCATACTTAGATAGGACTATAAAGGCATTGGTCATTTGAAACTTTCTTTGGGAAATTAGATGTGCACACAGGAGTAGATAAAAAATCTCACGTTAAACTGGAACAAAACGATGAACGAAGACAAATGTCCCACAAGGATAATTATATATTGCATTTTACTAATAAATAAAAGAAAATATACGGGCTCAAGATCTATGCATGGCATCATAAATTTTCTATTTGCGTTTTAGAAAATCAAATGGACACTTGAACTGTGCTAACCACCGGCCAAAGGACTCAACAACTTCAAGTTACATATTGCTCTTCATTGCCAATTTGTCATTCACATAAACTGTAGAAAGAAAAGGGGAAAAAAAAGAATGTGTAATACAAAAACGTCGTGAATTACCTAACAAATTCAAGATAAAAGATAGCAATTATTTGACCGTGACAAAATATAATAAAAATCAAGTGGTTATACAAAACCTAATAAACGTTGGAAAGAGAATTAAAAGAAATGTCAACTCACATTACCACAATAAAACTAGAAAGCAACATCTCAAAAGACCCATATAAGATCTACGTACCTCTCATGGAGGGGAGTGACGGGGGGCCCCTTGTTGGCCGTGATCTCGTCGTCGCTGACAACCCCGACGACGAGCTGATCGCCGAGCGCCCGGGCTTGGCGCAGGGCATTGCAATGGCCGTAGTGCATCATGTCGAAGCACCCGTCCATGTAAACCCGGACGGGCGTCTTCCTCTTCCGCCGGATCCCGGGCAGCCGCACCCCAAAGAGCGGCGGCGGAAGGCGGATCGAGACGAGGGAGAGGGCGAGGAGGAGGCCACCGAGGAGGCACGCCGCGGCGAAGCTGGGGCTTCCGAGGACTTCCATGGCGCTGCCTCCGGATCCCATCAACAGCCAAGAGGGGGGGAGAAAGGGCAAACGTAGACGGATCTGATCTCGGATCTAGGGTTTCTGATGTTCAGCGTTATCGGAGAACGGTGGACCTCCTCCCGCCATCGGGGCCCTCTCGATCGGAGATGAGGCCGAAGTGGGGAGGCGATTATTTATAGGGCCGAGAGCGTGTGGTGTTCCCTTCTTTCGTTCACGGGGCGAGTGAGAGCCAGCGAAGGGGAGGAGAGAGAGAGAGAGAGACCGGCGTGGAGTGAGAGCCCCAATAAGGCGATGGGGCGTGATGGATTGCTAAGGACCGTCCGATCGATGAAACGAGCAACGACCGTAGAAATAAGTAGAAGTTTCTGATATATCTTCGGAGGAGATCATAAATGCTTGTTAATAACATGGAACACATGCCGTGCACGTGACTAATTCTATTCATATTTAATACTATATTGGAATAATTAATGTAATTGGTTGAGTCAACATAGTTAAAAATTAAATTTATAATAATATATTCGTAAAGTTTCTATATATCATTTAAATTATTTCTTTTTTTATGTGAGACTAAATGAAGATATTATAAATTTTATATAACAAATAATAGTTTCTTTTACGACGGTTACTATCATTATTATTACTCCAAAAATGTTAAGATTAACCACTTTTAATCATGGTTTTTAATCCATTTGTAATTATGAAATATAAAAGCATGAATACCTGAAATCAAATTATTTAGTATCACAATAAATTATTGAAAATATTAATTCAAATTAGAGATTCATGAAACAATTAATTTAGGTTGGCTGAAAGATATAGTTGTGAAACCTAAAATTAGAGTGATAATTATAAAAATTAATAACTTTGGTTGAATATATAATTTTACTAAATTTTGATATTTTTATTTTTATTTTTTACAAAGGGTAAAATAGAAAGATAAAATTTATGACACTTTCTAAAATATATCAGTTGATATTTTGAACCGTAAATCTTTTGTATGAGGGTCTAAAATACATCAAGACTATACCAATACTTAAAGAATAAAAATATGACAACTAAGGTTTCAATCCTTTAACCAAAATGTATCAATTGAGATTTTGAACTTTTAATATTTCATAAGTAAATCTGGTGTATCATTGTTATACTATTTTATTTTTTAGATATATTTTAGTGATGTGATATTTATAAATCTTTTCAGCAAATAATTCATCTTTACTTGCACATAATTAAAATATTGATATGTAGCAATTAAATCATGGGAATATTTGGACACTTCTTCCTTGCACGTTATCTCCTTTGTTTAGCTTACATAACCATCACCTAATTTCTTTTTAACTTTATTTTTTTTATAAATAATAATAAATATTGAATACTCTTTTTATTTAAAAAAATCTCTTTTTAAGCTTCCTCGATGTCTAATAATTTTAAATTTTTATTTGATACCTTTTATTTTATTCTAATACTTTAAATATTCATCATTATCGTTTACTATATCCAATTGAACGAGGAGATGAAAAGAAAATAAGTGATGATAAAGATGGTGAACTGAGTATCATTATTTATGTGTTTCTAAGTGTAATAAGAGTAAGAGAATGAGATACAATGAAACCTAAAAAGAAGAAAAAATTTATTATCGTCAACTCCACCAATTCAAAGTAAAATCATATGAAAGGGGATGGGGCAGAAATGATAAGTGATATACTACCACAACAGGGATATTTAAGATATAAGAGAAAATAAAAAAAAAACTAAAAAAAATCAAATTATAAAAAAAATTCAAGAAAATCGTCTATGAATATTTACAATTTATTGCATTTACAACTATTATTTATTTTTACCACGTGGAGACGTACAAATCTCATAAATGCAAACGGCGACACACATCTCGCATTTGGGGCCCACTCGGTCGACCAATGAGATGAGGTTATCTTGCAAGCATTTCATGAGTAGCTCGTACTCGTCCAAATTGGCCGGTTTCGCTCGGTAGAAAGCTTATGTGAAATGATTGGCTGCACAACCAACGACATAATGGCTTCGATTCAAAGTCTAGCGGTGGGTGAAGCTGCCACGGGTAGGCCTCCATCCACATTGGCACATGTTATTAGTTGACCATCCACATCTCGATTTACAAGCGAAATAAAGTTCATGTGAGGTATAACGACACGAATCAATCGTGACTGGAATTACCTATTTTGACCCCCTGTTGACGCACACCCAACTCTTATCTGCCACGCGTTAGCTCGCGGAATCGACGCGTGCAGCCAACGACGTTGCTCCTCCGTCTGTTATCTTCCCGCATCGAATTCCAATCAGATCGATCACACGAATCTCAAAGCAGGGTTGGACGGCTGAGATACGAGGATCAAGGGTGCATACAAGTGAGGTATAACGATACGAATCGACTCGTATTACCTTTTTTGACCTCCTGTTGACTCACACCGAAGTCGTATTGCCACGCGTTAGCTCGCAATATCGACGCGTGGAGGCATCGACGTTGCTCCTCCGTCGGTTAACTTTGGGCATCGAATTCCAATCACATCGATCACACGAATCTCAAAGCAGGGTTGGACGGCTAAGATACGATGATCGAGGGATTCCATTTCTCCATACAAGTTGGAGAGTAGAGAGGATGGACCTAGAAATGGTGGGTGGGTTGGGTTGGTGTGCGATTAAGACCCGAGCAAGAAGAAAAAGGTGGTGTAGAAAATGTCGACGGAGATCAAGTAGAGGTGGTAGGTGAGCCGAGAGCAGATCCGATCGAGTGGAATGTAGTGTAACCTATTCCCTCTGGGGTTTATAAGGGGAGTCATGTAGCCAAACACAAAGCTGCGATCGAGTGGGAGAGGAAGGCGAAGGGGAGGAGTGATGAAGGTGATCGACAAGATCCGGGCGGCGACCGAGGGCGATGGGAGGACGGTGTTCTCCTTCGAGTTTTTCCCTCCCAAGACGGAGGAGGGCGTGGAGAACCTCTTCGAACGCATGGACCGCATGGTCGCCCACAACCCAACCTTCTGCGACATCACCTGGGGCGCCGGCGGATCCACCGCCGACCTCACGCTTGACATCGCCAACCGGATGCAGAACATGGTAGACCTCTCTCAATAGATACGCTGACATTCTAGTTCTTTTTTTGATTTGATCGCCATGATAGTTCTTTATCGATCGGTAAGATGGGATTATGTCATTCATATCGGTGATATTTAGGACGGATCTTATTTCTTTGTAGCTCAAGAATACTGTCGGTCAGTGATGTAGGATCTGCAGGTTCCTAACCCTTGGCCTCGAATCTGCATTCTTGGTTGGTTGAATTGGATCATTACATTGTCGTTATTCTTCTTTTCGTTACCTGTCGTCGCTCAAAGTTAGCTTTTGCTCCTATAAAACGCTCCTGAACTTCAGATCTGAATTGGAACGATGTGGTAGATATATCCTTTTTGTATTTAATTACACATTTGACTTTTTTTTTTCTTCAAAGGGTAAGTGACAAAGACGCTATTCGGAGCTCATAACAAGCTTTGCGATCATCTGTCAAAATATTTAACAACTAAGCTAGTCAGCACCTTCTACATTTGACATTTGAATGTCTAGACTGATATGCTTATAATGAGTTGCTTGCTGGGGCTTTCTGCATTTACACATCATATTTGTGACCCAATGGGCCACATTAACAGGTAGCAGTAGTTGACTGTCCGGATTTTACCGAAGCTGGAAAGTTTGAAATTGAAGATTTAGCTCACCGTCATTATCTTGAACACATGCAAAGTCTTCTTGTAGTCATATCATGATTGTGCTGAATTCACTGATTTGTCTATGCAGATCTGTGTAGAAACTATGATGCATTTGACTTGCACAAATATGCCGGTAGAGAAGATTGACCATGCTCTGGATACCATCAAGGCCAATGGGATTCAAAATGTTCTGGCACTCAGGGGAGATCCTCCTCATGGTCAGGATAAGTTTGTTCAAGTGGCTGGTGGATTTGCATGCGCCCTCGATCTGGTACGGTTCCAATTTTCTCTTTAGTGCCTCATTATTGAGCTAGTCCAGATATTGTGAGACTGGCTTTATGAAAAGTCTTCTACGTCATCTAGTCACATTTTCCTATACTAAGCAGCTATTTATATTCATGTTTTAGATACACCTCATAGACTTGCTAGTTATATTCTTGTTTCTATTTCTGGCACTTGTCATCGTTTGTCTGCTCCAGAAAGTTGCCTCGGTCTGTATGGTCACTTGTCATTCTCTTTGACAATTACTTTTTTGGGCCCATGCATGACTGCCGCAATCAACTTACAGGTGCAGCACATTCGGGCTAAATATGGAGACTACTTTGGTATCACGGTTGCCGGCTATCCAGGTTACTAATAAAAGACTTTCAGTCATATCATGCTATCATCTTGGTGCTTAATATGGTCTGTGATTGTAAGTTCTGAAAGAGTCTATTCCATTTTAGAGGCACATCCTGACATGATACAAGGAGATGGAGGTGCTACACTGGAAGCCTATAACAGTGATCTGGCTTATTTGAAGCGAAAGGTTATTTATTGTTCTTCTTTATCGTGAACTAGGTTAAGAAATACAACCATTTAAATAGCAGTTCAAGACCTGCTCTCGGTGGATTGTGTTAGCTTGTTAGCTTTCAGTTTAAGTTTGTATTTCTTATCTGTGTGGAACCTTCCAAGTAGAAAATTTCTGCTATTTTCCTTCTTACTAATTAATGCTGAAGGGAGCAGTGGCAATATTTTATGCAAATTTTGATTGTCTTTTACTAGCCTAAATATTCTTCTGGTGATGCCTTATTTTTCCATCAAATGGATAAACAAGCTTTTCATAAAATGCATGCTATATACATAATATATAATATATGTATATATATATATTATCATATTGAATTTCTCTAAGTTTAAATGTAGTTGATGCAGAAGCCTGAAGACAAGATTTTTGTTGCAGATATCTCTCATTAATGCCTTAAGTAAATATCAGCAGACATCCTAAAAGAAAGTTGGATCTCAATAAATGTCCGTGGAATTGTATCATATCAGAAATTATTCATGCCTCTGCTATCCCTTGCAAATTTATCCAATATGCCTATGATGGAATATCTCTATGTTGTTTCTTTTTCAATGTAGATTGCTTAAAGCCTTAAAACTCAGTGGAACAAGTAGTTCAATTTTATGTGACAGTAAGAGTTCTTTAAATAATGATCTATTGGGTTATGATGCATTGATTGTAACAAGTCGAATTGGATTTAGAAGTAATATTGATTTCCTAGATACCAATGGTTAAAATGTCTCAATCTTTTGATGCTGATTAGTTGTTTTTACTAATTACTACTATTCTGTTTTCTTAAAATTTCTTGCTGAAACCCTTCTTTTTCTCTATCCCTTGTGCAGGTGGACGCTGGTGCTGATCTTATTATCACTCAGCTATTTTATGACACTGATAATTTTCTGAAGTTTGTCAATGACTGTCGTCAAATTGGGATCAATTGCCCAATTGTACCTGGTATCATGCCAATCAACAATTATAAGGGCTTCTTGCGAATGACTGGGTTCTGCAAAACTAAAGTAAGTTACCTTGTTATGTAATTTCTTTATTGTCATTGGGTAAGGTACAGCATTTTGGAAATATCAGATAACATCAAATTGTTGTTATGTGTATCTCTGTGAACCATGTGCGTGATGTGACATAAGGTCTTAACACTATTATTTATTGCTGGTTAAGCCACTGCATTACTAGTTCCCTGAGTCCTTCCTTTTCAAAAATCGTGCTTATATTGTTCTCTGTTAAAATAAGAATGCTGAGTTATTGAACCAAGTTGGCTATTCTAAGCCAAATTAATCGTATGAGGAAACTCCTGTGTTCTTCTTGAGTAGTTGCCTCCTGCAAGGACTGAACATGACAAAGGTTTGTGCCATGATGTTTTGTCTGCTTACCCGTAGGCTCATGCTTTTCAAGGTTTATGACTTAATTGACTTAGAGCCTTACAGGTAGTTCTAGATATTAATGTTTGTTTATATGATCATAGTTTATTATGATTTGACTAGTAATATTCTGCAGATACCATCGGAGATTACAGCTGCTTTGGAACCAATTAAGGACAATGAAGAGGCTGTTAGGGCATATGGAATTCATTTAGGGACCGAAATGTGCAGGAAGATTTTAGCTCATGGAATCAAAACGTTGCATCTTTACACATTAAACATGGAGAAGTCTGCATTGGCCATACTAATGGTTGCTATTTATCTCACCACTGTCATTTCATGTCTTTTAATATATTACCTGTCTAAAAATACTTGCATTTTCAGAATCTTGGATTGATAGAAGAATCTAAAGTTTCAAGGTCCTTGCCTTGGAGACGTCCAGCTAACATTTTTCGTGTCAAAGAAGATGTTCGACCTATTTTTTGGTATCATTTGCTTTTCATTTTCTGACATTTACAAATCACTTCGTTACTACCAGTTCCATGGATGATGCTTGAAGTGTATGATCTTGATCTGTTTCTGTTTGCTGATTTGAATAGGGCTAATCGACCAAAAAGTTACATTTCAAGGACTGTTGGTTGGGATCAGTATCCACATGGGAGATGGGGTGATTCTAATAACCCATCGTATGGAGCTTTAACTGATTACCAGGTAATTGTAACATTGCTTGCAGCACCTTTAAGATTGCCAATTTTGTTCTTACATGTGACCTTGTTTGATTTATGAAAAATTCTTACCAGAAAAATTCTTCTGAGATATCTTATGAATTTAAAATATTTGGATAGGAAATAATGCATTTCGTAACAATGTACATTTGTTTGACTTTCCTTTGTTTTGTTGCTGTAGAGGTTCAATAATAAAGTTGCAAGTAAAGCTTATTGGTTTCCGTGTCTCTTTTTTTCTTTTCCTGCTGCATTATCTGATGGACACAAATTGGCAAACGAAAGGGCAGTGTATCTGTTCCATTATATTCGACTAACTAGAAAAAAAAGAACTTCTATGATCTTTTAAATATCAGTCTGTTGTACTTGTAACAAATTCAAACAGAAGATATCTTGTCAATTGACTGTACAAAAGAATTCCCAATGTTTTTCTAAAGCGTACTTGAGTTGCGGAGCCTATCACAAATTCCAGTTGCTATATGTAAATTGGAAATCCCATATTCCAGATTTTATTCTGATACTCATGAGGAGAAACTGCATTTGAATTTATTGAACATAGTCCATATCACACTTTAGAATTCGATCAGACTCCTACCTGTTGTAACTAAATCTTCAAAAAAATTTCCCTGCTTGCACTGCTCATTGTTGAGAGTTGAGACTTGCAATACTTGTAATCTATAAATATGCAAGTATTCAAACAAGAGCTGCATCAACATGCTGCAACTCAAACGGCAGAGTATTGTTTTTATCATCATTTCTGCTGCAATAAAAAATCATGGATCTTTCCCTCCATTGTGTTTTGTTTAGGGCAATATCAGCAATTAAACTAAGGGCAGTGAAATATCGTTTAATGTTTCTAGTAAGTATTTCCTAGGGTCCCACTAACTCTCCTCATGCCTTTTATTGTAATTAGCATTAAGAAATGTGAATTATAACTGCAGCTATTTGCTTTATGGTTTATCACAAAGGCAATATATATTCTTAATTTACTTTTTTATTGGTGTTGGTGATTACTATTCACGAAGGAAAATCTCAATTGCCAAAACTTGTATCAGAAATTACTTTATTTAGAACAGAAATTACTTTATTTTGAATGACTAGATGTATCATGGTAATATTCCTTGAATGAGAGGTTGGCTTAGTTCATTAGAAGTTTTTATCCCGATATATTTAATCCTGAACAAAATTTCGTACAATAGCTTAGCAATCTTACATGACTCAGCTGCATCTTATTAACTTGTTCGACAGTTCATGCGCCCACGCTCACGGGACAAGAAATTCCAAGAGGAATGGGCAACACCATTGAAATCTGCGGCTGATATTAATGAGGTACTTTTCTAAACTTGATTAGTGGGTTTTGTATCACTTGTAAATTGCTATGAACTATGAGTAGATCTTGGAAAACATTACATATTAATCAATTGAATGCCTAACTTGTACTTCCTGAAATGCATATGCCAGAGATTTATGAAATTTTGCCTGGGGAAACTTAGGAGCAGCCCTTGGTCAGAATTAGATGGGCTTCAGCCAGAGACAAAGATAATCGATGAACAACTGTCAAAGGTTAACTTGAAGGGTTTTCTTACCATCAACAGTCAACCTGCAGTTAATGGAGAGAAATCTGACTCTTCTGCTGTCGGTAAGCTAAGCAATACCTTTTTTAAGTGCTTAATGAGTGATAGCTGTTACTTGATACATGTATGTGTGTCCTACTGGCAAATATGCTTTATGAAAGCTAATTCAACTTGCCCTATATCTGCAAACTTGTGTTGTCAGGCCTAGTGCTCAACCTCATGTTCTTCCATTTTGCAGGATGGGGTGGACCAGGGGGTTATGTCTATCAAAAGGCCTATCTGGAATTCTTTTGTTCAAAAGACAAGTTAAATTTAATCATTGAAAAGTGCAAAACTTTGCCATCCCTTACATACATTGCTGTGAACAAAGAAGGGGATTCCGTCTCCAATGTTGCACCAAATGCTGTCAATGCAGTAACATGGGGTATTTTTCCCGGCAAAGAGATAATCCAACCAACTGTTGTTGATCCTGCAAGCTTCATGATTTGGAAGGATGAAGCCTTCGAGATTTGGTCAAGGGGATGGGCCCGCTTGTTCCCTGAGGGCGATCCATCAAGGGAGTTACTAGAACAGGTAAATCAGTTCTAGTAAATCATGTCTTACTGGTTGATATATAGAATCAGATGTTTTACCAGATGTTTGGAGCTTTCCATCTTAGCCTACTTTTGTTTCAAGAAGGGTTCGATGAATTTCTAATCCGAAATTTCATCATGATATATTTTCTCTTCCTCCCATTTTACAATCGTTTTCCTTTGACTCGCTCATTCTTTTCATTGAACTTCTGGGAACTAATTGGCTTAACTAGTTTGTGATCATTTCACATTCACAGGCACAGCGAAGTTACTACTTGGTTAGCCTTGTCGACAATGATTACATTCATGGCGACATCTTTGCTGCTTTCAAGGACATATGAAGTGATTCAATCGATCAAGTCTACCCATTACCATTACCAACACTTGTCTGTGATTTAGCATGTGATGTCATTACCTCATATATGGAAACCGGGGATGGTAATCGGTCCACTGCTCATCGTGCATTCCACTGGATGCGCTAAAATGCTTCCAGTTATTACCTTGAACTATCATTTAGTTTTCACAAATAAACCGATTGACCAGATGTGTTCCTGGAGCTGCTCTGGTTTTGGGTGTGGATGTTCTTTCTGTTGCTATTGTTGTTTACTGAGCTTCTTGTTCCTTGATGTCTTCAAGGAACTTAAAGTTGAA
This sequence comes from Musa acuminata AAA Group, assembly GCF_036884655.1. Classification (NCBI taxonomy): domain Eukaryota; kingdom Viridiplantae; phylum Streptophyta; class Magnoliopsida; order Zingiberales; family Musaceae; genus Musa; species Musa acuminata. Next base: position 33,978,297 of record NC_088344.1, on the reverse strand, counting down.
TACCATGGGTGGAAATGTTCAGGAGAAATGTCACAAGAACTGGATGTCCCGACATTCAACCAAGTCTGAGTTTTATGTCATTTTATGTTCTTCCGAGGAAACTGAATTAATAGTGTTAATTGTTAGCATTAGTTCTTTTTGGAAGTTATATCATGCATATTACATTTATCGAACGATGGATGAGAGGAGATTGGAGATTGGAGATTGGACGGTTGACGTTGCAATTGGTGACGCATTGTATATAACAAAATATTTCTTTTCATATATATATATATGTGTAATTATATATATATATATATGCACTTTACCTTCCAATGAATTATTCCAAACCCAAATCGAGCCACGATTTGAACCGCCCAAAAAATGATTCAAAGTCCCGCGTCACGTCCGCCGATGGGTGCTGAGGGTAACGTAAGTCCGCTCCGGAGCGGTGATCTTTAGAACCCGTTCCGTTGGTTCCTCAGTCGAATCCCTCGTCGGCTTTGCGACGTCTCCGCCTCCCGGATTTCTCCCGCACCGCGCGCGCAGCTCCGAGCCTTTGTGGTAAAGATTTCTTTCCTTCTTCTTCTTCTTTTCTCGTGTTCATGGTGCATCCCCGGATCGGATCTGGACCACCTCTTCTTGCTTCTTGACTTCTTGATCTTCTATTTTGTTGTGGTTTGGGATTTTTCGAGCAACTGGTTTATTTGGTTTCCTTTTTATAATTTTTTGCCCTATTTCTTTGCTGCATTTGATCTTGCATCTTGTTCTTGGATCTTGTTTTCTTTCTTTCCTGTAGTAGGTTGGATCGTAGGCGTATCATTTATTTGGTATGAGTAAGATATTCAGTGTCTTCGTTGACTCTCTGTTTGCTCTCCCTTCTCCTGTTCAAAAGATACTTCATACTTGATATATGCCTTTCTCTAGTCTGTGGCTCCCTTGCCAAAATCAAAACTCTAAACTAGATTGGTTCTAGTCTGGTTTCGCCTCAAACGAATACTAAATTGGCCACCCTCGAAATCCTCGTTTCGTGTAACAGAGCATCTCGAGATGTTTCATCTGAAAGTTCTTTAATGCTTGCTGACACCCACTTTGCTTCTCGGTGCACCCTTCATTCTATGGAGAACAACGAACCAAGGACGGTAACAGCTGCTTGAAAAGCTTGAACTGGCCCCATATAAATGTTGAGGGAGAAAATGATGGATTTTCATAACATTTGTTTACTTACCAAACCATATTCGCCAAGACTTTAGACTATGTGGCTTATGATGTCTTTGTGATATCTAAATTAAAGACGGTATACACGACCATGGTTTTTGGATACATGTGAGCTCTGTTTTATCATGTTGCTGTTGCTACTTGTTGCAATGTATGTTCTTGTACTTTAAATCTTTTTCTCTTCTCTTCTTATTACATGGCTTTACTCTTTTTGATTTTCTTCTAGCTTGTTTGTGTAGCATCGACTCCATGGCCTGGTCTTGGAAGATCCATGATCTACTCGTTACTCTCATTTGCTATCATTCTCTCACTTCTTGAAATGTACAGAGGAAATTTGGCATCTTCTGAGTTGTTGACAATTTTTGGCGGTTTCATCAGTTCTCTTTTGTTTTTTTGTTGCTAACGGTGAGTTTTCGTGTACTCTTTTTTTGCCATTTTTTTATTTATTATCGAAATCGAGGAAATTCTTGTGAGTTCAATTTCCTGTTTGGCATTTGCAGCTGTTTTTTCATGTCCTATTCTTATGGTTTTGTGTAATCTAAGGTAAGACTTGCTTATGTCCCTTCTAGTTGTATCTAGTCTAATATAGTTAATAATTGAATGTATCACCATGACATTACCTGTCCCTGTGAGTATATGGTTAATTAATTGATGTGGGCAATGGATGTGACAGTAATAATAAGTAGACATGCCATCTCAATTTTTTTGTCAAGATTTGAGGATATTGTTGGTCTGAAGAATGAATCTTGCCAACATCAATTATTAATTTTAAAGTTTATGGTGAATCTTCAAACATTTTGCATTGTGCTTATACTCTATCCGTTGTGTAAATAAATATTATGGTATTAATATTAACAAATTAAAGTTGAATTATAACTTAGAGACATTCTTTTTAGGCATTGTCTCTTTTTGGAATTTCTTAATTTTTCTGGACAGGATTTCAGCAGTAAGTAATGCTTCTTTTGGGGAATTAAGTATTGATTTGATTAGTGCCCAGTAGTTTTTGCATGCATAGCTAATTGTTTGGGTTCCTAAACAAGAGCATGCATGTAAATGGATGGCGGTAGTGATGGGATGGGATCGCTGCCATGGGATAAGTTGAAAGACAATGATGACACCACTGACCAAGGCAAGGAATATGATTTAGGTACTTTTCTATAAATAAGAAAGCATTCCAATCAAGAACTAAATTAGACTGGGTTAGCCCGTTTCTGTTTGTTTATCCTTGTTCTATTGCCTGTAGAGGAGTAAGAAATCTTTTTTGTATTGGTATAAATCAGATATCCTCATGGAAGATGAATACAGTAATTTCAAGGACAGAATCTTGCATAACCTGCCTACTTAAATTTGATAGTAATGTAAAACCAAGGAAATGAAGTGAATGACAACAAAATCATTCCTATGCTGCTGATCTTTCTTCTCCATTTGTTACCTTTTTCAATTGAACAAGCCATCTTGTGAGATAGAACTCGTAGTTGACATGGCATTACGCTTACTAGACCTTTTTGTTAGTCAATCATTATGATAGTAAGTGGTTTCATGCTCTTTAGATTCTGAGCTATAAGTGGAATGATATAATCTAAATGATAAGTTATATCATTTGTTGATGACAAAGGGGGAGAAGTTATTTCTCGTATGGAATGATATATCTGCTGCACTTCTACGAAAAATCTAAATACTAAGAAGAAGGGACTCTAAATCCTAAGAGAGTTTCCATTTTTTTTTCCTCTTTTTTAACTCAATTTCGTGCTTAATTCTTACTACTCCATGCAGGAATAATTTATAGACCTCAAATGACTTCAAAATTGGAGTAAAAAAAGATCTCATCCCGGATTTCCTGGGTCCTGGTGGTACCATCGCCTGATACTCTTTCGAAGATTGTGTCTGAGTGGTACCACCACCTGACACAATCTCGGTTAATCATATACACATAAAACCTACTTCGATTTAGATAATTATTATAAGGCTTAAATCAAATATTATCCGACATATCATTGGTTCATCGATGATTCATTCGATTTTTTGATGCATCGTCCTCTCTTGCAGCCTATTGCTCAATCGACCAGTTGATCTCCGCAACTCGATACCAATTCTGTCACGCCCCTCGAATTATCGCATTCAGGAGGTGGGACCCTGTTTAAAATCAATAATATTATAATTCATCGTCAATTCAATCCAGGATCCAATCTAACAATTTGAGGATACTAAGAACCATTCAAATCAATATTCATAATTCATAAATATGTACGTTTCATAAATCATACTCCACTTCACTAATTCATAAAATCGAAAGGCAACTCAACTAAACATTAACCACAACACAAATTCATAATCGTAGAAATATATACAATCACAAAAAAAATAATTATTTACCATGAGTTCATAATCCTTATACAACTTAAACCTATCATTCCATGAACATGAGCGGTCCTTAAAACTTTTACAACACATAAGTATCAATATATCCTTAACATTACATCAGAAGTAAGGTATACTATACAACAAAAACCTATCAACTAACAAAGATTAGCCCAAAAATCTTTTAGCCTTTCACTGCTTCAACCCAATTCTAGCTTTTCAATGCGTGACAAGCTACCCTGAAAAATTTATATAGCAACGGGGTGAGCATAAAGAGCTCAACAAACGACTAACATATTCATGGTGATAGGAGAAGTTCAAGCAGGCTTAGTATCAAGATAACAAAAGCAGAAATATAAGTGTTCATTTGAAATCATCTCATTTGATATAAAAATCACAAAGAGTTACCTCATTCGAAAACAGACGTTAGACATAACAATGAGAGAAAGGAAATTGGAGCATTTCATTGGCAAAAGAAGCATTTAGGCATGTATCAAATGACAAATGAAGCATTTAGGTGCATATCATAGGCGTAAGAGTGTTTGAGAGCATAACAATGACATACGAAACACTTCAAAGTATAACAAGTGAACCGAATAATAAACACAAGCTTGTATGCAATTTTTGATGTAGCATGTATTCCATTTCTATCCAAAGCATAAATATAAACTCATAAGCAAAGCTTTGGATATCATATCAAAAACATAGAGGGCGCTATGCGACCACATACATAATGTGATTCATCCATTTCTGGATGACCACCAAGCATAAGTCTCCCACGTTTGGGAGCTCCATCCACCCACGTCTGAGTGAAGTCAATGGGGGTCGACAGAGCATCGCGAGCTCTATGCATAACTCCCTTTACCACTTCTGGCAAAGATTTACAATATCCCACAAGACACCAGAGTACAAAAGGGTAGTATGAACAATAACATTGGCACATATCGGAAGCACATGCAGAATAACGGAGATATGCGTGTGCCTTTATCAAACAAGGAGATGCAAACAAAGCATTACATAATAAATTTCAGACATATAACAAATTCAGGATGAACAATATAAGAATTTCAAAGGACTAATATAAAGCTCAATTGAAGAAGAATTTAGAAGAAATCAAATTTTCAATTGGATGAAACTTGAATAGGCAAAACCCAACAAAGTTTTCAATTCTAGTAGAATTTCAATGGTACATTTCCTGAATTGTTTGAGTGATCAAGCATGTTCCAATTCACTAAAAATAGGTGTCATTGGAAAGTTGTATCAATCTATTTTCAGATGAACTAAAAACAGGAAGTTACAACAAATAGAGTAAAGGAAGGTCATAATTGATCATCTATGTTTTGCAGAATTGATAGAATCAATTTAAACAGATGTTTCAAAAGGCAAACATACTTAAAAAATTTCAAATTAGGTGTTAAAGAAAGATATGTGAATCTAGTTAAAAAAAAAATAAGTTTTGCATAATTTAGAATTTTTACTAGAGAGTTATGAGCAATTTAGTAACAAAAGATCATAATTGATCATCTCTGTTTTGCCGAATCAATAGAATCAATTTAAACAGATGTTTCAGAAGGCAAACATACTTCAAAATTTTCAAATTAGGTATCAAAAAAAAGATATACGAATCTAGTTTCCAAAGAAACAAGTTTTGCATATTTCAGAATTTTCACTAGAGAGTTATGAGCAATTTAGTAACAGAAGGTCAGAAGTTGTAGTATCTATTTTACCGAATACAAGAGGTCTTTTTATCTATATATTTGGATAGGTAAATTTATTCTAAATCTTTCAATATTTATATCAAATGAAAGCTCTATAAGTCTCCTTTCGTATGAAAGAGGTTTTTTCTCAATTCGAATTTGGTGCAAAAAGTTATGGCTACACGAGTACTAAAAGGTCAAAATCTAAAAAATTTTAAATTCAACATTTGATGTATAAACGGTATATATATATCTTACATGCAGCCACAATCTCCCAATTTTCTCAAAATCATGGTGAAAACAAGAATCAAAATTTATCTCTAGGATGTGTTAGAACACTTGTCTTAAAAAGTTTTGTTTTCCAAATGTGGGGGGGGGGGGGGGGGAGAGAATTGATGCAAAGCCTTAAGCCAAAATAAAACTTCTTCTTATTCGATTCTTTCTCTTTCTCTTCTCCTTCAATTCTTTCTCCTCTCCTCAAGTTATGTTGGCTACAAAGTTTTCCTTAATTGTGCCTTAAATTATTTAGGTTTGGCTCATATGCTAAAATAGTCAGGTGGCAAGTATGCATGGAGGTTTAGGTGTCATCTTTAGAATAAATGTAAGTGGCTCATCCTTGCTAATGTCATAAGTCCTCCATTTTATTTTTTTATTTATTTATTTTCCTCAGTGTGAATATTTCATAAATCACCTCCAATTAATGAAATTCACATTTTGGTCCCTCACAATACTTTCAATATATATATAAAAAATATTTAGTGCTAAAGAATTATTTAAAAAAATCCTCATATTTACAAATAAGCCCTTATAAATTTAAAAAAATGAGGGATGTTACACTCTCCCCTCCTTAAAAGAAAATTTAGTCCTCTAAATTTGTCATATCTCTTTCCGCGAAAAGATGAGGATAAGCTTTCTTCATTTCTTCCTCTAGCTCCCAGGTCGTTTCATTCGTAGAATGATGCTTTCAAATTACTTTAACCAGAGTAATGATTCTATTTCTTAAGATCTTCTCTTTTTTTTATCAAAAAGAAAGAGTCACTGCCTTCTAAATCATTAGCCCATGTCAGAGTGTATGCTATCACTGAATATGATTCTAAAGCTTCTGAATCGGTGGTCGAAAGTATTATCTATGTTTATGAAAGAATGCAAATATTTGTTTGACCATGGGTCTCATCTATGATTTGATTCATAATATTTTGCTTATCACTTGGGTATTCAATCTAGACAATTGCATTATGTGCTATATGTATATATGATCATTGGAGACTCTTTGATAACGAACTTGAATCTTGTCCTATTGTCTGATTTTTATCAGAGAACTTGAACTTTTTGCTGATTTAGTTCTTTTAAAGATTTGGAGTTTTGATATTATACTTGGTATGGATTGACTATCTTCTTATCATACCAGTATAGATTATTATACAAAATGATCACTTTTTGCAAACTGATCTCATTCAACAAATTAAAGAAGGACAACTACGAGATCCACATTTAATATACTTGAGGAATGAAGTTAAAAAGGGATTGAAGTTAAATTTTCAAATTTCAAATGATGACCTATTGAGATTTGGGGATAGAATATGTGTTCCAAATGACTCAGATATCAAGAACTAAATCTTGAACAAAGGTCACAATTCAAAGTACACCATGCATCCTGGTAGCACGAAAATGTATAGAGATCTCCAAAGTCATTATTGGTGGAAAGGTATGAAGAAGGAGATTGCAATATACGTTTCAAGGTGTTTGACATGTTAGCAAATCAAAGCAGAACACCAGAGACCTGGAGCTTTGTTATAGCTCTTAGATATTCCTGAATGAAAATGAGAATGTATTACTATGGACTTTGTTTCAGGACTACCCAGAACCTCTAGAAAGCATGATGATATTTGTGTCATTGTTGATAGGTTAACCAAATCTGTACATTTCTTACCAATCAATATGACTTATTCTCTTGATAGGTTTGCAGATTTGTATGTTGATGAAATAGTAAGACTTCATGGTGTCCCGAAGGAGATCATCTCGGATAGAGACTCTAGATTTCTTTCTAGATTGTAGAGGAGATTACAAGATTCTATGGGCACCAAAGTAAAGTTTAGCACTGCCTATCACCCTCAGACTGATGGTCAATCTGAAAGAACAATTCAAGTACTTGAGGATTTGCTTAGAGTCTATGTTATGGATTGGAGAAGTGAATGAGATAAAGATATTTCTCTTATTGAGTTCACTTACAATAATAGTTACCATTCGAGCATTTAGATGGCTCCTTATGAAGCATTGAATGGGCGAAAGTGCAGAACGGCTATATGTTGGGAGGAAGTTGGTGATAAAAAGTTGTTAGCACCATATAAAGTATAAGAGACTACTGAAAAAATTCAAGTTATCATAAAAAGGCTAAAGGCTGCTCAGAGTCAGCAAAAGAGCTATGCTGACAATAGAAGACAAGATATCGAGTTCCAAGTAGGGGATTTTGTATTCCTAAAGGTCTCCCCTTCCAAAGGCGTTGTAAGATTTGGAAAGAAAGGAAAGTTAAACCCAAGGTTCATTGGACCTTTTGAGATCCTTGAAAGAATTGGCTCTGTCACTTACAAGATTGCCTTGCCACCATCGATGTGTCATATCCATGATATATTTCATGTGTTAATGCTCAGAAAGTATATACCTGATCCTTCTTATGTCATTGAGTATGAGCCGATTGTGATTGAGAAAGACTTGTTTTACAAGGAAGAGCCCATTCGGATTATTGATAAAAAAAGAGAAGATCTTAAGAAATAGAATTATTACTCTGGTTAAAGTAATTTCGAAGCATCATTGTACGAATGAAACGACCTGGGAGCTAGAGGAAGAAATGAAGAAAGCTTATCCTCGTCTTTTCGTCGAAAGAGGTATGATAAATTTAGAGGACTAAATTTTCTTTTAAGGAGGGGAGAGTGTAACATCCCTCATTTTTAAAAATTTATAAGAATTTATTTGTAAATATGAGGATTTTTTTTACCTATCATAAAAAATGCTTATATAGTACTTTAACAATTCAGTTTATTATATCAATATTAAATTGTATGGAGGACTTGTGGCATTAGCAAGGATGAGCCACTTGCATTTATTCTAAAGTTGACACCTAAACCTCCATGCATGCTTGCCACCTCACTATTTTAGCATGAGTCAAACCTAAGTAATTTAAGACACAATTAAGGGAAACTTTGCAGCCAACATAACTTGAGAAGAGGAGAAGGAATTGAAGGAGAAGAGAAAGAGAAAGAATTGAAGAAGTTTTATCTTGGCTTAAGGCTTTGCATCAATTCCTCCACATTTAGAAAATAAAACTTTTTAAGACAAGTGTTCTAACCCATCCTAGAGATAAATTTTGATCATTGTTTTCACCTTGATTTTTTAGAAAATTGGGAGATTGTGGCTACATGTAAGATATCTATGTCGTTTATACATCAAATGTTGAATATGAAATTTTTCAGATTTTGACATTTTAGTACCTGTGTGGTCGTAACTTTTTGCACTAAATTCGGATTGAGAAAAAATCTCTTTCATACGAAAGGAGATTTATGAATGATTTGGAGATTGAAAATTGAAAGATTTTATATAAAAATTAAAGGAGACTTATCAAAGGAGCTTTCATTTGATATAAAAATTGAAAGATTTGGAGTAAATTTACTTATCCAAATATATGAATGAAAATACCTCATGTATTCGGTAAAACAGATACTATAATTTTTGACTTTCTATTACTAAATTGCTCATAACTCTCTAGTGAAAATTCTGAATTATGCAAAACTTGGTTCTTGGAAAACTAGATTCGCATATTTTTCTTTTAACACTTAATTTAGAAATTTTGAAGTATGTTTGCTTTCTGAAACATCTGTTTAAATTGACTCTATCAATTCTGCAAAACAGAGATGATCAATTCTGATATTTTATTATTAAATTGCTCATAACTCTTTAGTGAAAATTCTGAAATATAGAAAACTTATTGTTTTTGAAACTAGATTCGCATATTTTTTTTTGACACCTAATTTGAAAATTTTGAAGTATGTTTGCCTTTTGAAACATATGTTTAAATTGATTCTTTCAATTCTGCAAAACAGAGATCAATTCTGACCTTCCTTTACTCTATTTGTTGTAACTTCCTAATTTTAGTTCATCTGAAAATAGATTGATACAACTTTCCAATGACACCTATTTTTAGTGAATTGGAGCTTGCTTGATCACTCAAACAATTCAGGAAATGTACCAGGAAATTCTGCTAGAATTGAAAACTTTGTTGGGTTTTGCCTATTCAAGTTTCATCGAATTGAAAATTTGATTTCTGCTAAATTCTTCTTCAATTGAGCTTTATATTAGTCCTTTCAAATTCTTGTATTATTCATCCTGAAATTGTTGTATATCTGAAATTTATTATGTAATGCTTTGTTTGCATCTCCTTGTTTGATAAAGACACACATATTTCTGTTATTCCGTATGTGCTTCCGATATGTGTCAATGTTATTGTTCATACTACCCTTTTGTACTCTGGTGTCTTGTGGGATATTATGAACCTTTGCCAGAAATGGTAAAGGGAGTTATTCATAGAGCCCGCGATGCTCTGTCGACCCCCATTGACTTCATTCAGACGTGGGTGGATGGAGCTCACAAACGTGGGAGACTTATGCTTGGTGGTTATCCAGAAATGGATGAATCACATTATGTATATGGTCTCATAGCGCTCTCTATGTTTTTGATATGATATTCAAAACTTTGCTTATGAGTTTATATTTATGCTTTGGATAGAAATGAAAAACATGCTACATCAAAAACGACATACAAGCTTGTGTTTATTATTCGGTTCACTTGTTATACTTTAAAGTGTTTCGTATGTCATTGTTATGCTCTCAAACACTCTTACGCTTTTGATATGCACCTAAATGCTTCATGTGTCATTTGATACATGCCTAAATGCTTCTTTTGCCAATGAAATGTTCCAATTTCCTTTCTCCCATTGTTAAGTCTAACGCCTGTTTTTGAATGAGGTAACTCTTTGTGATTTTTATATCAAATGAGATGATTTCAAATGAACACTTGTATTTCTGCTTTTGTTATCTTAATACTAAGTCTGCTTGAACTTCTCCTATCGTCATGAATATGTTAGTCGCTTGCTGAGCTCTTTATGCTCACCCCGTTGCTATATAAATTTTTCAGGGTAGCTTGTCACGCACTGAAAAGCTAGAATTGAGTTGAAGTAGTGAAAGACTAGAAGATTTTTGGGCTAATTTTTGTTGGTTGATAGGTTTTTGTTGTATAGTATACTTTACTTCTGATGTAATGTTAAGGATATATTGATACTTATGTGTTGTAAAAGTTTTAAGGACCGCTCATGTTTATGGAATGATATGTTTAAATTGTATAAGGATTATGAAGTCATGGTAAATATTTTTTTTTTGTGATTGTATATATTTCTACGATTATGAATTTGTGTTGTGGTTGATGTTTAGTTGAGTTACTTTTGGATTTTATGAATTCTCTGAGTGAAGTGGAGTATGATTTATGAAATGTATAGGTTTATGAATTGTGAATATTGATTTGAATGGTTTTTAGTATCCTCAAATTGTTAGATTGGATCCTGGATTGAATTGACGATGAATTATAATATTATTGATTTTAGACAAGGTCACATCTCATGAATGCGATAATTCGGGGGGTGTGATAGAGTTAGTATCGACTTTCTTAATGTAATTTTCGCTCTTCTTGACTCGATGCTCGAACCTATGGCTCGAAGCTTTCTGTCGATATGTCGATTGATCTTTTGGCTCGACATCCAATCTTCTGATATGTTTCATTCCGACTTAACATGATTCATCTTATCTAAATTGTCTCTCTATGATCGAAGTTTCTTGTGTCACTCAAAATATAGATCAAATAAATATTATTAATTGGTTTTCTCATTAAAATTCGAGATTTAATAATATTTATCCAATTTGCTATTTTATTGTAACCTTAGGAAGCTCCTGCAAAAGAGAAAATCATCGACGTTTTTACTTTAGCAGGGATAGATTGTGGTTCAAACAATGGCATTAGAAGATTTTGTTGCCGACAATATACTAAGGCTTTCAAATGCTACAGAATAACCGGCAGATTCTGGTTTCTTTCTGTCACTGTAAATGCATAATTCTGATGCGTCCTTTCTAAAGGTTACTGTTATTTAGATCGAGTTTATTCTGTGTGCTATATGGAATGTGTCTCTCTTTAATGGCCATGATGTAGACTTGCGTTGCACTGTTCAAAAGGGTTGGCCTCGACACATTCGAACTCCCTATGTTTGCAGCTTCTTATTTTCCACTGGTCTTCTTTTTGAGGTTAACAAGCTTTCGGGAATGATGCTCTCAAAAACTGAATTAAAAGGGGAGCGGTATCGAATGAATGGTGACAAAACGCCCTCATAAAAATGAAAGGGGGTCTACCACAAGCAGGCAACGGGAGACTTAGGTGATTGATGTATGATCTCTCACAGCTGACCTTTTTAGGGCAGATTTATTATGCAGGACATTATGTCTTTTTGTCTATGATTGAATTAATTGGATAATTGCTTTCTAAAGTTCGGTAGAGGTACAATTGTTGCTCCCATTTTTTGGTTGGTGAATCATATTTAGCGATTTTAGCTCTTTAGTCTGCTAATTAAGACCTTACACGAACTGCAGTTTTGACGTTAATTGAGATAAAAATTGAGTTTTTCCTTTTTTTTTCTCTTCTGATAGGTTGTTTGGGGAGGAAGAGACGAAGATTATGGATAGTATATCTAGCAATTGGGATTATGGATGCGCTCATCAGTAAGACTCAACTCGGGCCTGATTAAGAGTGCTCCACGATGTGGGACCAAAAAACTCGAGGCAAGAGCTTGGGGATGACTTCTAAGGATTTCGGTTCGATTGTGCCAGTTGGTCTTCTGGACAAAGCCCGCGAAGGGCGAAAAGCAAAGAAGGGTAAAAAAAGGGATGGAAACACATCGTTCACATGTCCAAAATTCTATCCTACTACGCTTCACCCTCTCCTCCTTCAACAAGACCGTACGCCACCATGATTCTCCACGCCCTTCACTCCTCTCAGATCAGTTCCAGTTTTTCCCATCTCAACAACATAAGATGATCAGCACCAGATGGCAGTGACTCGGCTGGATCGCTGTGCGGTCACCTCCTTCCTTACCAGGTATAACAATCTTTGATCTCTAGGACAGCGATGATGGCAATGGTCTTTCGGGTGCGATGTGGGTGTCGGTGATCTATAGACGTCTTCTATGTTCTCGAATAGTTTGGCTTTGCGGTGAATATTTTTTTGGTTTCGGTGCGCTCTCTTTAGCGTAAGCACATCAAGGTCAGTAAGCGGATAACCTGTTTGTTGATATGTTGCAGAGACGTCTCTCTTCTGTATGACATGTGACCTTCACTGACTTCTTTGATAAGGAGAGGAAATAGGGCGTTTTAATTGATGAGCACAATGAAGCAAACAGGACACGGCTGGGGAACCAATATGTGGGTGGATGGAGGATGCATGTTGTTAGTGAACCTTTACGCCGTGCCGAGGTGTCAACACGACTCTGTCCAATCCCGGATGCGCAAGGTTACTCACGCGGTCGTGGGGGGGGAGAATCGTGTGCTGAGCTAGCTGAAGTATGAAGCGTGCGATGGTCTGTATCATCCCAGCTAATGCTTGCACCTAGTGGGTGAGGTTGAGGAACATCTCGGCTGAGATAGCTGACTGCCCCATGATGGTCCTGGGAGGCGACAACTCGGGATCATTGAACAATCGCCAATAGCGGCTAGGGGTCGCGTTCGAGGTATTCCCTTCTAGGTTTGGAGGAAGTGGGGAGTTGCCCTCCAAAACCAAAGGTCGGGTGAGTCGGGGGTGGCTCTTCTCCAGGGCGCTCTCCCGGGTTGCTCGATTGGGGACGCTCTTACGACGTCGGGCCCTTCCTCTAGCGTCAAAATGCTAGTGAACCTTTACGCCGTGGCTGAGGTGTCAGCACGGCTCGGTCCAATCCCGAAGGCGCAAGGTTGTCCACACGGATGCTCGGGTGGTGGAAGCGAGTGTCGGGTCGTGTTGAGTTTGAGCCTCGTCTCTCGAGTGCGGTCTTCTCCCTTGGTGAGTGGCTTGTTTCTTCGTCACCGAGCTCCTGCACACAGGCCAAGGTCGGGAAAGGAATTTCCCGACTTGACCCCTCTAAAGGTTAAGTTAGTGTTGAGTGAAGTAAGAGGGAGTTAAATGCTCGAAGTCCTTCCCTTGACGTCGATCAGGGGGTTGACTTTATATCTACAAATGAGAGTCGATTGTGCGTGATCTGTTAATGGCGGCCGACTTCTCGGGTGACTGGTTTGTACCTCCTATGCGAGTGCCAACTGACCTACATGGATTTGCGTTGCACGGCATCGTTTCGAGCTTTCTGGAGCAGCTTTGTGCTATGCGATGTCGTCTCGTATGGCCTCGGACAGCACGGGAACAAGCGGTCGTTCCATCCAAGTCCGAGGTGTCACGTCGACGCAATGCACTATATCAATCTTGAGGCTTTACGTTGGTGCTGACGTGACTACTTACTATTGCCACGGTACTAGAATATGTCCTATCACATGCCAGTCTTTGTGTACAAAAGTGGAAGAAAATGGCGGAGAATTGGTCAAGTCGTGATAGTGACACCCGCATTTGCTGTGATGCACAGCTCATTTTTTGCATAGTAAACAGGAATATGATTCTAAACATTATGACCGCATGCAAACAAGGAGATGGTCGAAGCTCTGGCTTCTGGTAAAGAGGTCACTGAGCTGTCTGTCTGATGGGGGTAGAACTGGAAAACAAGCAAGTTTTTCTGGAATCCTTGATGAAGAATCAATGAGGTATTTTTCGCAAAATGTCTTCTAGAGAGCAGGGAATATACCTCTGTCTTTTCTGAAGAGTTACCTATGCTAATGATAACCAACTATCCCTCCCACAACACACACACCTGGGATACAACCATCGGTCCGGAATCCCCATAGATTGGTGTGTTTCAATTTTCTCTATGCATTTTGTGAAAGAAAAATCCCTTGCCATTTCTCTATAGCAAAATTTTATAAGATCACTCGTAGGATGCTAATCTTGTCCTAGTCTTTTTAGTGCTCACATATGTTTATCTGTTTTGTGTTACCTGTCTCTGCAAATACGTTCTTTTTCCAAATTTGCTTGCCATCTTCAATATATGGTGCACTAGGAACATTCATGCATGGTGATTTATATAGCATAGACTGAGTTACTACCTGAACTGGAAAACTAGAAATTGATGATCTCCTAGGCCCCTACATCGCTCAGTCATTGAATCATCACTTCATGCCTTCATGGCAGCAATGTTAAGTTCATGTGGTATTTTATCCGTTGGTTGTTGCTAGATGACACTTAATGATGGGACCCCAACATGGGATAAGGAATGTTGAATTAATTTTGCAAAAAGGATTCTCTCTCTCTCTCTCTCTCTCTCTCTCTCTTACATCTTATGTTAGTCTATGTCCGATAGTCTATACTTACACCTTTCATGATGAAGTTACTACTCTAATCAACAAAGGGTTGAACTATTACCAAAAGTTCCATATCCATTGGATGGATCATTGAATGATTAAGGTTTCTTTCAGATGTGAAAGGCTGGATACTGACTAAAATATAAGCATTATATTTTTTATACTTGGTGAGGGTTTTAGTAGCTGGGGTCTTTAGATAATTATGATCTGCATCTGCATGTAAAGGGAATTCTGAGAATTGTTTGATCCTCTTCTTCATTTCCACTTATTCGCCCAACTTGATTCCCTGCTTTTTCCTAAACAACTTTCTTTGCTTGCTCACTAGGAGTATACTATAGTATGGTGTTAGCTAATGGTCTTGCTGGTGATCATGTGATATCCTCTGTTGATCGTGGCTGTGAGTTAAGAAATGGCATAGTGAGTTTTAGAATAAGCCATGTCTGCACCACGTAAACTAATTGATTTGTTTGACACCCTTCGAATATTATTTACATATCCAGCCTAATTTTTTGGTAACACATCTGACAACTTGCAGTTGGCTATACCTTCTGCGTGCATGGTCCATGCAGCATAGAAGTTATTCTGATGAAATAATGGGTCGCTCAACCAGTGTATCCTTTATTTGAATGCTGCTACTAACCCATGCATTTGTGTTCATTGGGATGAATTGATTGTCTCCAGGTATCATGGATTTTTGGATTTGTATAGCATGGTTCACACAATTTCTCCATCAGGTATTTGTTGCTGCATGGAAAAAAAATTCCTTGGTGTAGAAGTGGCTCTCTCGTTTAATTTATTCATGTTTGACACGTATCTTCTATGAGGTTTATGAAAGATTTTTGTGCCCATGCATATACATAGTTTTTTTTGTTTGTTTGTAGATTTTGATGCTCAAAATCTCAGTTTGCTGAATCAGAATGGTAGTAGCACCATAAAATGTTGCATATGTTTCTCGTTCTAAATTGAAGAACAGTTAAATCTTGATGTCATTAGTCGGTCGTATCAGAAAACGATTATTAGAGTTTTAGGACAAATTATGATCGAGTTCAATACTTAGTTGATAGCACATGTGCATCAGCTTTGATGCTACGTTCATGAACCAGCGTTTGTATGTAATGCATGGAATGAAGCAAATAAATCCATTGATATTAACTAGATCTTTGATCTGCCATCCTCCTATACTACCCTATTCTTGTACTCTAGTTACATTTTTGACTTTCAACTTAATTCAGAATGGTAACATGTTGGTGCCGCTTGGTCTATGCATTGGAGGTGCAAAGGATTGGAAGTAATAATCTTGGTTTGTTGCATCCATGGAAGGTGTTGATCCGAAGCCCATGAAGGAGCTCTGCAAGTCATCCAGTTTCAAGTCCATGAACCACTCATCTTCCTTCTCAATCTTTTCGACCATCTGGAGTCCTACTGCTCTGCTGGTGCTTAATGCTTGTCCTCCAGTAGAAGCTTGGGATGGATAACCTAAATCATCGAAGTCTGGCAGCACATCATCGTTTTCGACATCGGATTCTGGCGTCCTGAAGCTGTCCGACCCTGTATCGTCCAATGAATCCATGGTCAATCCGAAGGATGTCTCCTCCTTTTGCTGCTGCTGCATCTTCTCCCAGGTGTTCTTCTTGTTGTATAGCCGGCAAAGAACCCAGTCGTCCAACTGCATGAACACGGCGAACCATTCATCATCTTTAAGAAACAGAAAGGTATTAATTATCACCTGCACTTCTCTGAGCAATTTTTATAAGATGTTATTCATTTGTATTATTACCCTGAGGCTTCCCTTATTGGATTTGCGGTTTGTATCAGCCACTCTGTATTCATGCATGATCCAGTCCGTCTTCACTCCTCGTGGTGCCTTCCCGGAGTAAAAGACCAAAGCTTTCTTGATCCCAACGGTCCTGTTGCTCCCCTTGGGCGAGATCGGCTTATCGGCACCAGTTGCCTTCCAGTATCCCTTCCCGGCACTCCGGTTCGGCCTCGAGCCGTTTGGGTACTTGCGGTCACGGGGGGTGAAGAAATACCACTCCCTTTGTCCAAACAATGATTTGTCTGCTCACATCACAAACATACAAAGCCAAATCAATTTAGCCCACAGGTATGGAAACCATTTGATATCTTCCTCGGCCAAAAAAAAAAACAAATCAACTGATTTTTATATCATTGGATGGTTACAATACCTGGTAATTCCCAAGGGTCATATTTGTAGAGATCGATCTCGGCGATGATAGGTACGGCCGGGCGCTGGCAGGCTATCTTCCTGCACAGGTAGTGCACGACGAGCTCCTCGTCGGTGGGGTGGAACCGGAACCCCGGTGGCAGGTTGAGCTCGGCCTCAGCATCTCTCTTCCTTCCCATCCTCGTGTCTCCTGTGAGCTCGATCTCTCTTTGCCGGTGTTGGGTGTGTGTTTTGTTGAGAAGCTGGTGGTCGAGATATTTTGAACTCCCATCGTGTTGGATATATAGGGGAATGGATGGGTCGCAGCAACCACGTGTAGGATCCGGGAAGCTTCGCGTGAGGCGGCCGACTGCATTGGTCAAGGTGGCGAAGACCAACGTGCTGTTGCCCGCAGAAACCTACCCAGGCTCGAACCAATCCGTTCAGTTCAGGTAAATTTACATATTAATGCATAATTCATATTATATTATATTTATTTAATGCATAATTCACCTTAATGCTCTATATTTTGATTTCATTTCTGTGTTTTCATCGTTTCATATCAATTTTGTTTTTCTGCTACATTTAGTATGAATTTTCATTATTACTTAGCGTACAAATACCGTACACATGTATAAATTGCATGAAGCCGATGTAATTTGGAGTCGAAGGGACTAGCACTGTTAATTACGCAGCCATTGTGCAAGGAGGCGGGGATTCACGACATGAACATGTACGTACGTCTGTCTCCCTTGCTCAGAACCCTTCAGCTCACGTAAGGGAGCAGGATCGACAGCGAGCTAGGGTTTCATGGAGAACATGGAATGATGACACATGGGATCCATTGGACCTGGAGACGGCGAAAAGAGACAAGGAAGCGGAAAGGTGACACAGTTACGGGGGCCGTGATGAGTACATCCCCAGTTAAAACCTTGCGAGGCGGTGCCATCACCCGTTAGGGGGTTTCTGGATGTCACTGTCGTGACGCCCTATCGCCATGCCCGTGCATTGCATCTGGGCGCCTTTCATTTCCGGACGTACGTCTCTTTCTTGTCCACCAAGCAAGCCGTTCTTGCATTATGCATCGCATAATTCTTTGATTAGTTAGGTACTTTAGATGATGAATCATATGGGCCCAGTCACTAGTGTCGAAAGGAACACAAAGTCATACGACTGGGGATTAATGCGGCGGCTGTAGAAAATTCTCAGCCGACGCCGAGGATTCCGATGCGAGCAAACCATGGGTAAAAGGGCATAACCTCGGAGCAGTCGAGTCCTTTTCGTTGACGCTTTCATTTCTGTCACGTGTGGGTTGATTTTGACAACCTGTATTCACACCACTTTTTTTATTCGATTTTAGAACATCGGACAGCAAATTACTTGTTGGTCACGTGTCCTCTTGAGTATGGAAGAAAGGAAAAGGTCTCCCCTTTCTCTTTCTTAAAGGAAAAAGAAAGAAGCCAACGTTGTACTTTGGAGAGTTTTTTTTTTTTTTAAATATAAAATATTCACATTCTAGATATTTCTCGTATCTTCTATTTTACTTTTTCTCAAATAATATATATTTTTTTATCTGTTACAATATAAATAATATCACTTATAGTGTCTTTCTAATAATGTTTACAATGTTTTCAACAGTCAATAAAACATTGTAAACGTTATTGGAAAACATTATAAACAAGTCAAATAAAAAAATATTATAATAAATAAAAATAGATAAAAATAATAATAAAAATAAAAATAAAACATTGTAAACTTATAGTGTTGTTTTTCCCTTCATATTGATAATTTTCGATGGCATACTTGTCTAAACACGTGGGTGGACCACGTGATGTGGCCGTCCCACAGGAGCGTCGCAGTTTGAGTTCAGCCATTGGATGGATTACGCGAGCGATAGCAGATCGTGATGACAATGTTTCACGACGAATAGTTTGTGTGTCCTTATCAGTGTGTTGGCTTTAATTGCTTTGGTCAAATGACAGCACCAACGCGTCGCATCAAATTGGTTCGTGTCGGGCCGAGATGTTGAATCTGGCCCATTTGGATTTGATCGTTTGCAGCGCCGTTCACATTTGAGCTACTTGATGATCTTTGTCTTGTTAAGATCTTAAATAGGATGATTAGCTAAATAAGATTTTAGTGGGAATTCAATTAAAGGTGTAACTCCTTTTTTTCCCCCTTAATTTTTTGAAAATTAAGATATTTTTTTTATTAGTCATCTTTTTTTTAACATGAATAATGCTGCACATTTATCGTGCTTATAATCATCTGACTTAAACAAGTCAGATCATGTTAAATCAAGGATGACAGTATTAATGTCTTATAAGCATGATTGTTGAATTTATTTGATGAAGTGCTCCTCAACGCTTCTTACGTGCAACACATTCAGATCATTCATCCTATATTCCTCATAAAATACGAGATGTCATCATCAAAGCTGACCAAATTTAGATCACTGGGATAACTTTCCCCAAACATGATCATGATTTATTCATCAAGGTGGTATCTTTGACATGCCCCCACCCTCACTGCCAACTCATGGTGGTGCCAAGAAATGCCACATATACCAAGGTTGTAGAGGAAGGTTTGGTAGGTAGGTGGGACAGTGTTTGTGATGGATGACCTGATAAGAAGAGACGATTTGCCACCTACTACTACTACTTCTACTACTACATAAAATATGTGATGCTTTGGAACGAGAGATTCTACCCCACTAAGCCGGTGGATGGTACACTCGGAGCCAAGCCCCCTTCTGCCTCCGCCGTCCATGTGGTTGGTCGCAGCTTCACTGCATTCCCACCATGTTAAGATAGACGTTGGTGAGGACAAGACAAGTGGGATTGGCATCCAATTAGCCTCCGACTGGTGGTAGCGGTCGATGAAACGTAGTCATCCAAGATGATTTGTTCTTGGGCAGAAGAGTTTGAGACCAAGATTTGTCCTCGGAATGTGATTGCTGTGACAGGAGATGGTCCATAGATGTAGGTTTTGGCTGATAAATGTGATTGTAATGTGTTGCTACATCCCAGCTCAGATCTTTGTCATGGCATTTAACACTTGGTCCTTTGATGAGATGGTGAGAATGATCATGAGGTGTGCTCTTGATATGAATGATCTAAGTGGATGTCGGTAAGAAGTCTTCTATGATAAAGCTGAAAACAAGATTTAGTGTTGCCACTTATATCTCCTTCGTTCGACGCTGGATGCTGCGGTCAAGACAGTGTCCAATGACTTGCTTCATAAACAATGACAGCGGCCAAATTTACCGACTTTTCAGGAGAGAAGAGTCGTCAAGGGATTAGGATATTTTCCTACCAAATTTAGAGCAGGCATTCATGGTGGTGCTCATGCATGTCGATCAATCTGTGGCAGAATGCACATTCATTTGCTAACAAAGCAGGTTAATGCAACTTTTAAGTGTAAAAAGTCTAGAAACAATTTCTGTATCAGCAGTGTTTTCTAGTCTGAAGTGTTATAGTGGCCCTCTAAAGCTGCCATGCTTGCTTAACATTGATTGCTGGGGGAGCTTTCGAGTCACTACTGTAGCCTTTGACTTCCTGCAAGCAGATCTAAATTGTCAGTCGTGCCTATCCATTTCAACCTTCTACTCTTTAACTTAGATGATGTAATGAGTGCAACTTGCAAGACACGGCCACAAATAAAAGTAGGACCGAAGCCATGAGGTTCTTTAGATGCATACACACTTGCTGAAACTTTTATGGGGGCTTCTAAGCATTTCACTGGGAATAGATAAAGACGACCTTTTCTTTTTGGTCGGCATAATTTGTCAACTTTTGACTTGGATAATCCGAGATGTGGTGTTTCTTCGTATGCACGTTAGCGTGTGATTGAATCTTCTAACTGATAGCCTTCAAGTCATAGAGTTTGTTTATCCTCCTCCAACAATATTTTGGTCAGATGTTTTATTTTTTACATGGAATATAAATTTAAATTAGATGCGTTAAAGGTAGGTCGCTAAGCTAGCTAAAGAAGTCATCTTAGGATGAGATTCATCCGATGTCCAAGTTAGATAAACACGTGTGTGTGTGTGTGTGCGCGAACAATATTTTGATCAGATGTTTTATTTTCTACATGAAATATAAATTTGAATTAGAGAAGCAACAATGCTACTTTAGGTGTTGAAGTAACATTAAATTAGATACAACAAAAGGTAGGTCGTTAAGCTAGCTAAAGAAGTCATCTTAGGATGAGATCCATATGATGTTCAAATTAGTTAGATAAACACGTATATCCTAAAAGAGATTTTTTTTTTAAGGAGAGAATTATGCATGCAAGGACCATGTGATGGAGATGGAGACCGGTCAAAATTTGTTTATCGAAGCAACCAAAGTCAACATATGAGAAAGGTTGGAAGGAAGGAGAAGAGGATGGTTCCAACAAACCCTATTGTTGCTGCATCACGTGTGACATGGGTTCTCCATGCAAGCAACACTCAACTAGATAAGCATTCATGGTTTTTATGATCAAAGCAAACATCTTTCTTCTTAGATAACCTTCACGTACACCTCTCTCTCTCTCTCTCTCTCTCTCTCTCTGTCTTTGTTTGGATAAACTCTCAAACCACTTCTCTTGACTCTTTAGTGCACTTTGATATCTACACTGTTCCTGTTGTTGTTGAAAGACTTGTTAACAACTCTTTATGTCATTGATAAGTCCACAATCCTTGAACAATGATTCGACAAGCATTTGAAGTAGTGTCATGGAGTATTTAAGGCCTTGTTCTTGTAATACCAGTAACAACAGGTGTATTTTTAATGGAGGAGAGATGCACTTTGGCTCTCTCACAGGATAAGGTTGACAACATGGTTCTGCGACATCCAATCTGAAGGGGAGAGAAATGCTGCATCCTAATCTTCTTCTTCTGTTGGACTCATCATCCTCCTTTAAGGAGTTCTACTCCTTCAAGTCATGCCTCATCCCTGTTGTCAGCATCCACATCCAAAGCCATTTACCTTCTCAAGTGGACCTCCCGCCCCTCTTCCAACCCCACGTCAACTCCTATCCATCACCTGTGCCCTCCCCAACTCCACGACCAACGTCACGCTAACCCATGCACGACAAGTGCATGCATTCCTCCCCCCCCTCCTCTTCCGTGTCCCTGCCTTCGGTTAGCATCCCTCTCTCTGTCCTAAAGCTTGATCGTGGCTTTCCACATCGCCCTCCCCTCCCTAATTAGCATCTCCCCCTTTGAAACAAAGCGACAGGTGCTAATCCAACATGATGCACCGATCCGTGTGCTGTCAATCCACCGAGATCGCGATCATGGTGTAATCGATGGTTCACTACAGAAAACAGACGAAGATTAAAGGGCCTAACGTTTCGTACCTCTAGGACACCTGTCCAATGCTCATTTGCTCTCGGTGCTCTTCTGTGTTCTCTGGGCTCGGGTCTCAATCATGCTCTTCTGTGTTTTGGGTAGTATTACTCGAAGCACACGCTTTATGCGGAGAACCGACGGTCGAGATCATGGGTTTCCTCCATCCAACGACAGAGAGCATCCGGTTAACCTCGAAGATATCCGCCGCCGTTGCCCGAATTCCCATTTTACCCTTGGCAGGCCGCCTCCCCACTAAACGACAAAACCCAACGTTCATATAACCGTGCCCTCCTCCTCCTCGCTCAAGATTCCGGGTCTTCTTCCTCCGGGTGAAACGGAGCAGCAGCAGCAGCTAAGATTAGAAGCTTAGCGTGGAGTTGGAGCCATGTCGAGTGCAGGTATGTTGCTTCCGCCGGGGTTCCGCTTCCACCCCACCGACGAGGAACTCATCCTTCACTACCTCGGCAACCGAGCCGCCTCGCTGCCGTGCCCCGTCTCCATCATCGCCGAGGTCGACATCTACAAGTTCGACCCGTGGGAGCTCCCCGGTCAGTGGTGCCACCCTCTCCGTCGCCTTCCTTGATCTCCGCCGCATTCCGCTGACGCCTCCTCTGTGTGTTTCCGGATGCAGCCAAAGCCACCTTCGGCGACGGAGAGTGGTACTTCTTCAGCCCCAGGGAGCGGAAGTACCCCAACGGGTACCGCCCCAACCGGGCGGCGGCGTCCGGCTACTGGAAGGCGACCGGGATCGACAAGCCTGTGGTCACCAGCTCAGGCAACTCCTATATTGGAGTGAAGAAGGCGCTCGTCTTCTACAAGGGGAGACCTCCGAAGGGTGTCAAGACGAACTGGATCATGCACGAGTATCGCCTTGCTGAACCACCGAGCAAGAACAGCTACAAGCCCATCGAGCTCAGAGACCTCTCCATGAAGGTACGATCCTCCTTAAGGCTCCCTTGCTGGAACGGCAGATGACAGAGTCTTCCCTTTGCCTGCTCGTTTCAGCTGGACGATTGGGTTCTTTGCCGAATCTACAAGAGGAACAGCAGCAGCACTCAGTCCTCAGCTGTGGAGGATGTCTTCGTCCCAACTCCATCAATCACGACGCATCAATCCCTGTCGGAGCTCCTCCTCGACGCTGCCGACTACTCCGACGTGCTCGGTCTAGAGAACCGCCACGACATCGACAGTAGTAGGATTCACAGCAGTCGTCTCCCTCACAACCTGAAGCGCCAATGGGTAGCAGATGGCTGCTTCGGAGACCGCGATGAAGCGTTGTCATCTCCTGCAAAGAGACCAACGGGGTCGAGAATTGGCACCGACCTGATCGACGACTTCGAGTTCGATCTCTGCAATCCTCAACTGATATCATACTCCTCCCACTTGGCCTGGCAATGAATTGGTACAGTCTCTGCGGAGAGGAAAGAACACAAACAATTTGGTAGTGATATTAACTTGTAGCGTAGAGAGTTTGTGGATAGGTGGCAATTGGAGCAGGGAGTAGAAGCCAGGACTGGACCTGCACATTTCATGCTCTCTGCAATCAAATATGATGAGATTGCTGTCCTCTAGCAACAGTACAAGAAGAAATGGATTCGATGTCCTCTGTACTATCAATCAGAACACAAGGACAAGCCATGCATGAGAAAAATTATATGATTTTGCTTACATCTTCTATATTTGAACTCTGCCGACAAGTACATTACGGCTGCTGGCTTCTACATTTTACCGGAGCCGGAGAAGACGACGATGGTGTGGTCACCTTCTCGGCATCCTACTCACGAGGAACACGTGCTTATCACGACACGATCTCTCCTAAGGTCTATTATGGGACCCAATTACCCATTCCCAACAAACTGGATCTGAATGAAGGTGTTTATGTAAATGAGAACCCAATTACCTAAGACCCGTTTCAATCCCTAGTTCGAGAGGTTAAACTGGCTCATAACCAAAGAAGAATTGGGCAGTTAGAAGACATTTCCTCTAATAAGCTTTAGGAGCAGATTCTGGTGCTTGAGAACAAAGAAGCCTACATGGATCTTTCAAAGGACAAAAACATCAAGTTGATTTGTCTTCACAATCATTTACAAGCTATTATTAGACAAATTAATACCAAATGGCAGTGGAAGGCTAAAACTAAGTGGATCAATGAGAGGGACTGAAACACTAGATATTATTATAACTTGATTACCTGGTGAAAGTAAACAAAACCTCATCAACCAGCAGCTTAAGGTGAATGGTGATATCATTGACCACCCTAAATCTATCATGCTTGAGTTCACTAGGTTCTATCACAATCTTTGGTTGGAGGATGATTCCTCCATGCACCACTCTCCAGGTTGGAGGAATTCAAAGTCTAGGGTCAGATGACTTTACTATTGAGTTTTATAGCTATTATTCAAAGACTCTCTATGTAATGTCAATTATCATATTTTGGCTAAAATCCTTGTCAATAGGATCAATCCTTGCCAATAATATTACTTTGGTTGCTTGGCTCATTCCCTTTATGACTCCAAAGGAAAAAACCCTTTTGCATTGATTAAACTGGACCTTGGAAAGGCCTACGATGGCTTTTCTTGGAGAGCTATTGGTAAGGCTTTAGGTGCTTTCAACTTTCCTCCTAAATTTATTGATTGGGTCATAAAATGTTTCTCTTCCCCTTTCTTTGCTTGTTGCATCAATGGTAGGCATTCCTCTTATTTTCAAAGGGTAAAGGAGTATTAGACATGGGGATCCTTTATCCCCTTACGTATACATTTTGGTTGTATAGCTACATTCACCCTGCCAAAGATTGTCAATGTAGCTGCCATCTTTGTTCTTGCAGACAAGGAAATTAATGTGGCAACTCAAATCATGGTCACACAGATTGCAAAGGAGTAGTTCTACTGAAACTAAATTCCTTATCACAAAATATGAAAATAGATGTGCAAGAATGTGATGAATGTCATGCTAAAACAACATCTTCTGTGACAGATAAGAATGCTGAATCCAACATTAACATAGATCAGATATAGTATCAATGAACTGTAGTACCAAACCTATAGGAAAGAAAGAAGCTGGCAAAAGGAGCACATACTTGTGTAGAAAACATGAGCAAGATGAATTGTTAACTGAGGTTGTTTCCCTCTGAGATCTGCCCTGCACAAGAAATAGAAACCCACAAAAAAGCAACTCATTAGTTACGGCTCAACAATGATACTTCAAAGAGGAAGATGAATAAGAGCTTCCAGCAGCCAATCAGAAAGTAGACATGACACACCTTCATAAGTCTAAAAACATCCATGACTTAGAGAGCAAATTCTTAGTAATTCAAGAAATCAACCATTCAAGCACAGTGCAACACATGGGAACGAAAATGTGGAACAATGTATAACAAAGTATGAGAACTAACAAAGAAAAGAGCAAGTCAAGGAAACCGAAAAATTGGGGTTTGAAGAAGATGTGCCCCAAACCAATTAGGAACTTAATATAAATCATGCTGAAGAGCCGTTTCAGAAACTGATGAGATTTAAGCAGGATCAGATTGTTGATTCAGGATTACAATTAGCAACAAGATCAATTATCCAATCTAGTGTCTGGCAATTTATTTATGGCACTAACCACTAAGTAAATAGAAACAAAATATCTTTAATATCTTCTGCATAGTTTATCCACAATGAGGTATGTTCAAAACTTGATCTAATGGTGGTAAGCAAGAATGTAAATAAACAACATCAGTATACAATCAAGCGGGTGAAGAGAGCTCTGGAAATAAACCAGATCAGATATGACACAGCAAAACAAACCTAATCTGAAAATTAGAATCAATAAAAGACAATGTGCGCTTAAATTTTACAAAATGTAATGATACTGATCTCATAATCAAATAATTTGTTATTTTATCATTAAAAAGAGAAACAAGCTGGAAAAAAGGAACCCTCACTTACGAAGTAAAAATGAGCACCCATTTGTTGTCCAACCATCATTCATTCAGCTTGTTCTCTGAATTCTTTCAGCTTACTGGCCTAGCATCGATATCTCCATTTTTTTGGAATACAGAGATACTGATGAAAAATCAAAGAACCAATTCTGGCTCAACATTGACACTTATTGAAAAGAAAGACTGAGAAAAATGTGTCTAGCCGACAGGGTATAATTCAAGATTTAATAAAACATTAGAATTTGACTAAACCAGGTTATACTTTCATGATCCAACACAAAATCCATGACATCCAACCCTAAAAAGTTTCAGACATTGAAGTAGTTAAAACTTAAAACAACAGCGCCAAAGGATGAAAATTAGCTAAGAAAGGAACATGTCAAAGAAACAACCGGATACATATGAAATCAGAAGAAGACAAGACAAGAAAACTAGAGTCTGGAAATGGACTAAATGTGCTCCGAACCAAATAGGAATCTAATATGATTTGAAGTTGAAGCCAATTCAGAAACTGATCCAATTTAGCCAGACAAATTATCCAGTCTAGCGTCTGGCAATTTGTTCACGGACCTATCCAAGCAAATAAAAACAAACTAGGTATGTTCAAAACATGATGCAATGGGGGGAAGATAGAATGCAAATAAACAATGTCAGTATATAATCAGGCTGACGATCTAATCTCCAGTTATAGACCGGAACAGATATGCTGCAAACCATACCTAACCTGAAAATTAGAATCAACATAAGACAATGCAAAAAAGTAAAATTTAACAAAATGTTACATCACTGGTCTCATAATCAAATATCCTAAGCAACCAGGCACATGAACTCTAAAGTATTGACCAATTGTGTTGTTTGATAAAACGTCTGATGTGTTTGGCCTGCAACCAATACAGCCAATGCATAGATGTTGGATTCTCACATCAGTTCATAAACCACACACCCACACCAGTAACTAGCACCAAAAGCCTCATCTTCCAGCTATTACAAGCAGAGGAGAAATCATTCCTTGAATCTCTTGCAAAGAGCGCTGTATTTGGATTTCTTCTGCAATCATGCGCTTAAGATTCCTAACGTAGATCCTCAAATTGTTGTTAGACTGAATATCATCTGCACGCATCTCAAGA
Organism: Musa acuminata AAA Group; assembly: GCF_036884655.1. Classification (NCBI taxonomy): domain Eukaryota; kingdom Viridiplantae; phylum Streptophyta; class Magnoliopsida; order Zingiberales; family Musaceae; genus Musa; species Musa acuminata. The sequence continues at coordinate 33,950,979 of NC_088344.1, read as the reverse complement.
ACCTTCTTTGTCAAGCCCATCAGAAACCTTGCATGCCGTGGGGACGTAGCATTCTTGTGCAGAAAACGTAGGAGCAATCTAAGCTCATCGATGTCCAAGTTTGCCACACACTTGAGCAGCTTCTTCCTAGCCACCAGCTCCTCCATCACAGCAACTACACTACTTGCGCTCTTTTTACTCAGTGCCACAACAAGGGCCTCCTTGTGCCAAAATTTCTTCAAAAGCTTATCATGTTCGGCAAGCTTCACCTTTGCTGCCCTCGGAATGACATAATCTGTATCCTGTGGCTTCTCACTCTTGCCTCTGTGAAAGTATCTATAGTTCGTCGGCCTCAGAACTTGCTTCTCAGGTTCAGGAATGAACCCATCAAGCTCACTAGCAGCATTTGTCCCGTTTGCCTCCTCTTGCTTCTTCGTCTTCTTCATACCCATGTAAATGACCCCATCCGATGTCCCAACAACCCGAGCATTGCCGGATGGGGAGAACCCGACTGACAAGAGCTGGGCCGGGTACCTCATCGAGTGAGTGATCTTGAAGGTCGCAAAATCGAAGCTCTTCATGTACCCATCGATGGAGACGCTGAGAAGCCTCGGTTCCCCACCGTCATCGCTGGGGCTCTCATTCTTGATCCTTCCGAGACATAAGGCAGTGACTGTCTTGTTGTGGCTCTCTATCGTGTGAGTCAGCTTCCCACCGCTAATGATATCCCAGATCTTGACCACGTTACCACCTGCGGTGGCAAGAAGTCCGCCCGAAGGCAAGAAGAGCACGCTCTCAACGGGATCCCCGTGGCTGAAGCCCAGCAAGAGGTTCGAACCGGGCGGGACACGGACATCCCAGAGCTTGACGGTGTGGTCATAGGAGCCGGTCGCGAAGACCTCGGGGCTGGTGGGGGAGGCGGACCCGGCGCGGATGTAGTCGCGGTGGGCGCCAGGAAAGGAGACCACCTGGGCCTCGGAGGGCACGTCCCAATAGGCGAGGAGGGCGTCGTCGCCGCCGGAGAAGAGGTGGATCTTATCAGCCACTCGGGGGTACCGTACGACGCGGACGGGGCGGGCGTGTGCGCGGAGGCGGCGGAGGGGCGGGCCGGCCTTGTCAACGCGGAAGACCTGGACGAGTCCGGACTCACCGCCGGCAGCGAGGAGGGCGCCATCGCAGCGGAAGGAGGGGGAGTAGGCGACGTCGGAGAAGCCGGAGAGGGGGGAGTGGGGGAGGGGCGCGAGGGAAGGGGATGCGGCGCCGTCGAAGAGGTGGACGGCGGCAGAGCAGGCAGCGGCGACGTGGTAGGGCGCAACCGGCGAGAACTCGAGGGAGGTAACGGGGAGGATGAGGCCGGAGGCGAGCTCGGAGTGGCGGAAGGAGCGCCAGAAGCGGGACTCCGGGGTAAGGGATTGTGCCCGTCGGGGCGGAGGCGGCTTGACGTGGTGCGCGGATTCCACGGGGAAGAAAGGCTTCGACTCGTCCGCCATCGTTCTTCGATGCAGGGGTATTGCGGACGGCTCACATCTTATATACAGAACTCTGACCGCTTCGAGTTGCTTTAGGGTTTGAAGTTTCTGATTTATGCACCGCTATAAAATAATTCTATTTCCTTTCAAAATTAGGAAAATTTACAGACAAAAGCCCTCGTTAATTTATTTTTATCGGATGACCCCCCGAGTATTATTCTTTTAATAAACAAATAAACATACCCTAAACCTTTTAGGCTTATTACTTTTTTTTTTTGGGGTTTACGTGTGATGATAGAACACCTAATAACCATTAATTTAGCACAATTATGTTACATAAACAACAGTAATAAATCTAAGATGAGAGTGATGCCAACTTCTGATTTGGTACCTTTGGACAAGAACTGCAGCAAGTTTCACTATATAAACAGCATTCCATCAAGCAAGTGAATGAAAACATGCATGGAGGTCTAGCAATTCAATCATTAGGCTGGGGAAGATGACCAATATCTAAACGATAAATGTTCATCTTGCAAAAGAGAGAAGGACTGACAAACCAGAACAAGAGCTTCAATTATAACCAGAACCACCACCATCGCAGTTGAATGCTGTAGAAAAAATGGAGATGAGAAACATCAACGTAGCAGCATGTGTGTAAGTCCAGAGTGTGGGATAAGAAAATTGTGGAAGCAAGACAGACTCATAATACAACATGGGAATATGCTTCATAGTTGACTTCAGCCTGTGTCTGGATCTAGAAATCCTGAAGGAGAACAAATACCTTACACACAGGCCGTGAGCAGTGTATTATTGATTAGAATGACAAGACAACCTTGCCCATAAGAGAGCAGAGCTATTATAATGTGAATCGCAGAGATACATGTCTCATGTCCGGGTAGCACACTGGTCCATCAATGATAAGCCCATCTAACATAGCTTCTCAAGATTCTTGCGGAGTCTCAAATCTTGAAGGTGTGTCAATTCCAATCATACAACACAGTCCTGATATCAAAATTATGAGCAGCACAATTGCCTGAAAGAGAGAAATATCAATAGCATGTCATTAGGAACTTTCTGAAGGAAGAACAAGAAATAGATACTGAAACAACCTATGTGTCTCGTGCTAATGCTAATTTCAGTATAGAATGACCCACAAAGTATGATTTTCTATGCAATCTCTAAATAATTGGAATCAACAGAAAATAGTAAATTGCAGATTAACTATAACATTTCTGCAATTAGAACATGGTCGGTTTGATAACTTTTCATATAATAGACCATTTATGATTTTTTTTTTGTGCAAAAAAATGAAATAATTAAAGAACCTCAGCATCTGAAAATTAAAAGGAAAAAGGAACTCATTGCAATATGATCATCAACATTAGTTGCTGCTGATATATTCAATAGTCACTTAATCAGAAGAATTAACCTCAAGTTTGATGCCATAAACGAGAACCAACCAAAGAAATTACCACAAATATCCCTTCAAGGAGTGATGATTTTATTTGGCAAACTCCATCACAAGTTGAGTTAGCAGATGCTTGGCCTTGGGGGCTTTCTGCAAGAAACCTTACTGCCAAATGGGTGGGGTACTGAGTTGTCCTGTATGGTCTCGAAGCATAGAGAATCGTATACTTGGCACCAGACTCCTTTAGCATATTGACTACATTAGATAAAGCCTCCCCTGCATATAACAACAAATCGATGTAAAAATAACTACAGTTCTTATTCTATGTGAAATATCACCAAAAACCATTCTTTTCAAACTAACAACAAACCTTCTGATGGAGTGCGGTCTGATTCTTTAGAGTCTCCACTGCACAAAACAATCAAATCCATCTTCCCACTTATTCTTGAAGCCAAAATATCCTACGTCATTTAAAATTTAGAATTTAGACAATTAACAATTAGATGAAACTATAGAGGCATGATTAACAAGTCAAACACAATTAATTTACATGAACAGAATGTAGGCCTTCAAGTTTCTTGTTTCCGCCATCGAGAGAACAGGAGTCCAAGTATGCAATCCGATTCACTCCTAACCCTTGTCCACAATTTTCTGCAAAACCTTTTACTAAAGAATTTTCCAGCATCTCCTGTTCATCTATGGCAACATATGGAAATGCCATAGAGAAGTTTGAAGTTGTGAACGAGAGCTAGATAACAACACAGAAAAGTAAGATCTAAATGTCAAGACTTGACCACAAATTTGATTGCGAAAACACAAAAGAACAAGAAAATTTGGCTACCTTTAGAATGTCTATCAAAGAAGGATCTGGTTGTTTAATACTAGAGATATCTGATGTTTGCAACTACAAGACACGGAAGCACACGGTCATCAGTTAGTATAGAGAAGCATAAACAAGACAATAAGTTTTATCATAAATTCAGCATGTGGTCAAATTTCAGTTTCTAAAAAAAGAAAAAATTGCTCAATGAACAGTAGAATACAACCAAGACATTGTACTGCCTAATATTCCAATTTGTGATAAAATGTTTCCTGTGACAGGACATAGAACTGAGTCCTTTCATTTTATCAAATGAACCTCCTATCTCATATTCTTGAAGTGTAAATATGAAGTACATAGATGCCCGATAATTCTTCGTATTCAATTTTAGAAGCAAGCATCCTTTTACCATAAATTAGCAGTCCATGTCTCCATAACATCCATTTTTTTGAATGAAACCTTAATTATGAAGCAACCATGAAGCAACAAGCAGTTGTGTTAACAAACTTCATTACCTTTCTTCCAACAAAAACAACAGCAACATCCATGTTATCATTAAGTGTTTCCCGAGTGCACTACAAAAGATATGTCCAAGTCAAATATTACAGGCGCCACAAATAAGCAGTTTAAGTTAAATCAAGAAAATGCTTTGAATCATGATAGCTAATCATCAAGTGGACAACTTACCACAACATTTGACCAACCTCCTTCAGACAAAACCGATTTTGCCAAATCCTTTGGGGAGAATGTTCGGTAGTCAACAAATTCTTTATTGTCATGCTGTGATGATCTGCAAAACAAGCAGAACACTAGTTTCAGATATAAACTTTGCATGGAACCATAAAAAACAGAAACATCATGCATTATAAAAATTGCAGCAAGGCATAAGAAGTAGGCAAACATCACCATCAATGTTAGGGCTACTGATATATAGATAAATTTTTGTATATCAAATCTAACCACACCATCAATTTTGTTTTAGATAATGCATTTGCAAATAATCACAAAGAGGTTTATACTTTTCTTCCTGTGCGCTCTAGTTTCACTTGTTCAATGGCAACAGATTCCCATCTGAGTGATCCATCATTAACTTTGAATTGAAAGTATCAAGGCCCATATCCTTCTGTCAACGCCCCACATTACCAATAAACTTACAATTAAGCTCACAGTTTTCACTAATCATGAACATCTCTAGCTGCAGCTTGTCATTTGTCCCATGTCCCAGATCACAAGAGGCTGTGAAATCAACCTCAAGATAACCAAGGAATAGGAATGTCTGCTTATAATAAAGAACAAAGAGATACATGAAAACAAAGAGAGATGTAGGGATTCTCCGTAAGGATTAAAACAGAAGATACACTCACCACTTTTTCCTTATTTAGTATCTTCCCTTTCTAAAATAAACCGCTATCCCCTCACTTGCAAGCCACCATCATGAATATTCCATTAGATTAAAAGAGAAGATTTTCCTTGAGTTCTAAATGTTTATCCAGATTCATTGATATCTTAAAGCAGATGACTTCAAGAGTTTACTTTTAAGTTTTAACAATTATATTTTTTTAATAATCAAGATCCAATATTGCTTAACACGATACCCACAATCTTATAAACTATCGAAACATTTCAGCCAGGAATTAACAAAAACCAAAATTATACTAAACATCATGCTTCAGAAGTCTACTTGTAAAGAAAACACAGAAACTTCATCAAGAATTCCCTTTTATATCTTCACGAAGTTACCTAAAGAAAGATTTAGATAATTAGACCCTTCTCCATATCAGGTCATGTTCTTTTTGGTTCCATTAAGAGGACAATGGAAATAAAGAAGAGAATTTCAGCCATGTTTCTAGTTAGACACTTTAATATCACCTGCTTGATAGTTTTACTCTTACAATTAACTCTATAGTGGTTTGATCTTTTCCTATGCTCTCTACATTAAAAGAATAGAACTTCAAAAAGATGAGAGGATTAGAAAAGGTACATATCTTATGTTATTTGGTGACAAGTTCTAACAAGAATGTTTACTTCCACCACATCTAAAACCCTTTTCTTTCTTTATGATCAATATGGATGATCAAACAGATATTCAAGGTTGACCAAAAATGAAAGCAGAGCAGCAGGACAGACTACTATAGTGAGTCTAGTGACTACAAAGTCTGCAAACAAGCTACAACTAGAATATGTATATGTTAAAACAAAATGATGCAAAACGAACTTGCTATCATTTCCAAAATTGTAAATCATCAGTTAGCATTTCAATCATCATAAAGTATCATATCCAAGCATAAAAGGTGAAAACGAGTAAAACAAAAGGCAAGCATCAATGATTAAACACAATATATCAACATTAGTCGTATAACACAAACGGGGACAATGTCAATTGTGCTATTCAGTCATCACTATCGTAACAAAAAAAATATTAATAAGAAATCATTAATAATTTGCTTCAAAGGATCAAATCACATGTTATCCTTCTAGTACCCCGCCCCCTTAATTGCCCCCCATCTTGAACTGAAAACAGGAGTTCAATACCCAAAATGTTGAGGCGACCAAAGAAAAGCAGGCCCCGTGACAGGGGATCCCAACAACTGCGGCATCTCTGCCGCAAGGAACACCACTGCTAACAGGACAGCCCTAATTCTCCCCATCCCCTGCAAACAGTTGATATATATCAAACAAGACAGTCTCAAGAAACAAGAAGTCAAAATCCACTAACAGAATCAAGAAGTACAGAATGAAATACACATTAGATCGAATCCAATTCATCAAATACAATATAGGCGTCCAACATCAAACCGAACAAGGCTATGAGACATCAGCCAAAAGAAGACCACAAAATTCCTAGACCACAAACAACGGTGACGGAATAAATGAATCCCGTTCGGAAAACTCCGTTTCGAAAGAAAAAAGCAAAAGAAACGAAGAACCCATTTCGATTGAAAAGTTAGGGTTCCGAATCTGATCGAGGAAACTACAGAAGGGAGTGAAAAGCATATAAGCTATCACCCTATCGATCTGCAGCGAAATTGGAGATAAAGAGGGAAAAAGGAATTAATGGTCGAGACCGTACCCTCAAAATGAGCCGATCGGGATCGCCCCTCAAGAACTGGAATCCAATCTCGCCGAGGCCAGCGACGTGGACTCCGCTTAAAGAAGCAGCGGCCATTCCGTAATTAATGGTTAGGCTAATGGCAATTGAAACTGGAACGTGAGGCTGCTACGTGGATGATGATCATTGGGGAGTGGATCGCATCCGTACGATGGCGGGTCGGATCCCGCAACCTACTATGAACGGTCCTGATGGACACACGGCCACCCGCAGCTATATGCAATGCCTCGTCCCACATATTGCTACGAAGCAAATCAATTGATATTTGAACCGGAAAACTATGACACATAAAGATGTAACATATTATATATATCCCAATTTGAATCACTAATGTAACAGTTAAATAAGGAATTCGAGATCATTATTAGGGCAAACATGACAAAATCGAGTAGTAGACGAGTCAACATTGATGACACAGTGAAACTACATCTGATGTTGGCATCATTCTCTGGCTGCAGATAATACTACAACTCAGTTGGCATCTTCATCGGGCTCAGATCTAAGGATAGGCAGGCTTCTTCTGTATTGAGGAGATGTCAGCCTCCTCTCCAATGGTGTCTTCCTTTTGCTCACAACAAATCTGTTCACCCCCTTTCTCATAGGCATTATCTCTGGGAAATCTTCATCAGGAATGTTACTGAGTTCGGAGATATCTTTTATCTGAGCGGCTCGACGGAACCATCTTGCTGCTTTTGCCTCCTCCGACATGTCAAGTGGATCAGGTTCGGTGACGGCAGATCCTTCTAAGCTCTTTCCGCTAAAGCTCGGTTTCCAGCCCTCACTCGCACTTTTAGAATTTTCTGTCTGCTGAGTACTGGCAGAAACGCTAGGACCACTATACGTGTTCTTTTGAGAGAAATCATTGCTTGGGATCTCACTCTGGTTTCTCCATGAGGTATTCAGCGGTTGAGCTGAATTTGCAGAGCCTCCAACATTATAAGCATCCATTTTACGGTAAGTCAAATCCATACTGGGAGGGTTTGTGCTAGTAGTCCCATGGTAAGACTGATTGGCAGACCAATTCTCCGGCTGCCGGGTTGCATTTCCACCAGATTCTGAGTTAGCAACACCAGTCATGGACTCTTCAGACTTCTCAGTCTCACTCCGAGCCTTCTCATGCAATGTAGAGCCTTCAGTCGGAGAAGTTTCAGGCTGCTTATCTTTCTTCGCAAAGTAGTCTGGCGGAAACGGTACAAAGGGAACAAAATTGCCACTATTGGCCTGCTCCATGGCTATCCGCCTCTTGTATTGTAGTGATGTTAGAGAACGATCTTTCTTTTTGCTGACTATGAATCGATTCTCACCTTTACGCATGGGCATGATTTCTGGAAAGTCATCATCAGATATGGCATTTGCCATATCCCTGACATTATAAAGCTCTGTGACTTTCTTAGACCATCCCTTGGAAGCGTCAAAGGAATCACTGTCCCTGCTTTCAGCTGAGCTTTCAGACTCCTTAAACACAGGATCACCCAGCTGACTAGCTTTTGCAGATGCTGAATCTTCTGTATTTAGAGATTGTTTATTATCTGGATTAGAATTTTTACCAAACATATCTGCAGGTAAAGGCACAAAAGGTACAGAATCAGGATCTGTCCTTTGGTTTACCATTCCCTGCCTATAATCTGAAGAACTAAATCTACTCCCAGTAGAAGAATTATCCCCTCCAGCAACCACCGGATGGCTTGTTTCTGATGAAGTTGATGAGCGACCAAGTATCCTGTCCAACATCTGACTGATTGAAGATTCTGAAGGTTTATGGGAGTTCATTCCATTTGATCGACCAGGCTGAAACTCATGACCCTCAGAAAAGCCAGAATTTCCCAAGTTACTTCTGTTCTGAGCATTAGCCAACCTCCTTTCTAAGGGTGTTTTTCTTGTGCTAACAACAAACCTGTTCATCCCTTTCCGCATGGGCATGATCTCTGGGAAATCCTCATCATCTATTGCACTGCTCAAATCTGCAGAATCATCTAGCTGGGAAATTTTACTGAACCATCTTTCTGCCTTCTCATCATTGGCAGCCAACTTCCGCTCAATTTCAGACTTATCAAGGTTGCTTCGTTTAAGGATCTGCTCAACAGTTGAACTTCCATTATATCCTAAATGAGCATCTGAGGGAGCAGTACCAAATGGGCTTCCTCCGGGACGTTTGAAGTCACACCTTAAGCAAGACATGTTCCTTGAAAAATTGAAGAAATCACATCTAGAATATGTGAAACAAAAAAAAAAGTAAGTATCAACAAAGAAACCAACATCAGAGGTTAACATAGAGAGCTTAGCAAAGAAAAGCTTACTGAGGACACTCCCACTCTCCATCACTCAAGATCTTTTTTGGTCGTGCTTCATTGCATTCAAGACATCCCATATTCCTCGCAAAATTCATGAAACTACATCTGCACAACAACAAAATAGATACCAGTAAACTTTCTACTAATAGGAAACAGATAAGAAGAATCACACCACATAGGTTCATCTTTTGAACATGTTAAGACTTTTCTAAGAGAAAATCATGATAAATGTAACTACAGGAAGTTATTTATCACATCATTTATGACTAAGTTCCACACAGGAAACAATAACCTGAAAAACCAAAAATCAACCAAACTAGTTCATAATTAGATAAATCCAAATGAGCAATCATTTTATCACAAACCTCATGGCAAAAAATCATTCACCTTTTCATTGCTCATGCTTGAGGCACCATGACGTTCTAAAGGAATGCCCCTCTATAGAAATGGGCACTGCTGCACACTACCATGCTGCGGCATGTGCCATGGATATACATGCTTATCCTATGATGTATAAAATTAAACCTTACAAGAATGTTCTTACATTTATAATTTTTGGGACAAATACTGTCTCCTAAAGAGCATGAAGCATCAAAAAAAGTTAGGCAACCATGATTTTCCATTAATACTAAAGCTTAAGACCGGCAAGTACCTCTATGACCACCATCCTTGCAGAACACAGTTGGCAAGTGTTGTGAGTTTCAAAATATGCCTCAGCAAGAGAGGCTTACCTGCATGCAGAAGCAGCAAGGAGGGAGAAGAGAGGGGTTTTGATGCCGGAGACTTTTGGTTGATCCTGATATCCCATAGCATCATGGTCAGTTTCCCTCCTCTACCTCACCTCTGTTCTTATCCTCTTCTGTTATTTTACCTTTCCTATGCTCTTACTCTCCTATTTCTCCGCCCTGTACTGATTCCAGTCCTCAGTATATAGAGAGCCAGTTGTTAGGGATATAAAGTGCGACTGAAAGAAAGGGTAAACTGCGACTGATGGCAAGCCACTGCACAAGGTTCTCATGGATGCACAATGCAGCCATGTTGCTACTAGCACGGATCTGCCTTGAATTGCCCATTTCATGTCAATCAGAGGCAATCCAGGAGATCATATTACAGTACTTGAATAGCTGTCCTATGAAGCTCCATGGAAGTAAACAAGTTATTTACTTTGTCTTACAAAAAAGATATCTCATCTAATTGTAAAGTTTACCAAACATGAGAGCCAAACAGATATTCCATCAGGCTTTCTAATAAAATTAACATACATAAAGGTTTTAAACCTTCATCTGACCGAAAAATAACCTCAATATATAGGTTACACATTAGCAATCACTTCAAGGTTTTCCAAGGATCTGTTGACTGAACTTTCTAGGTCAGATATAATCGAGGAACATTGGAATCTCATAGTTAATATGAATGCCAACAGTCAACGCACTTGAACCCAAAAAGAGGATGCAACAAGCATCCACTTGCTCCACTTACACATACAGGATGTTGCTAGACCATTTTGGTTGACGTATTAATCTACTTAATTTTTTTATAAAAGATGGTGGGCAAGGACATAAAATTTAATCTTTAGTTATTTTTAATACAAGATGGCATGAAAGGACATTAAACTTAAGCATTACAGATAATACTTAAGATTTAATATATGCCAGAAAGGGCCATCAGCTAAAGCGCTATTAAGAACATAGTGAAACAAATAATGTATGGTACACCTCTTCTATGTCCTATAAACAAACATAAAGTTTTAGTCCTCACAATTACAGCTGAAACTTCAGAAGAATTATAGCTGATTCATATACTTCAGAATAAAGCTTTTGTGAAGTGCTTCTATGACCTCATATACTGTATCATTCACTAGTATAGAAGGAAATAGCACCACAGAAATTTAATCAATATATATACAGATAGAAAACATTCTTCAACACAATATCATGTCGAGGAAAAAGGCTACATAACATAACTTACTTTGGGCAGATCCAGTCACCTCTTTTCATTTCAATATTTTGCCCAGTAGGCCTGGAGAAGTGCTGCTTTGTGACAGTTTGTCTAGGAGTCATCTCAGTTAACCTGGCCTCTGGACTTGTAACACTCAATCTAAATAGCTGAGCCAACAGACTTCGAATAGCTGTTTCAGTAAGGTCTCTAGTTGTTAAGAAGCTCTCGTCACGAGTTGCAGTAGAACTACAAGCATAGCTCAACAAATATCGCATAATGTCAACAGTCTGTGCCCTCTCAGATTCAAGCACCTAATATCATCCAGACAATTAAAATGTGGTCAATTAAATTTTAACTATTTTTCTAAATGGAAACATTGATAAATTTATCACTACATCTATTTCCTTCCAGCTGGGGAAAAGGGCTTGACTGAAGTTTAATGCTTAGATAATATTTCCAACGTCAAGGCTTTTAATAGAACAAATTTAACTAAATCAAACTACATTACAATCTAGCCAAGACACACTTGAACAAATTCTAAAAATGTTTTCAGTCCTAAGATTGGGGTGGAATGGATAAGGTGTGAAACAATTGAATATGAATTGCTCTTCTACATGTAACACTACACAGAACCCAGAACAGAAAGCCTTTTGCCAAGAGTAACAAATTATAAAGCAATTGAAACATAAACATAAACCAGTGAGGTAGATATTAAAAACTAATAACACTATAATGGCATAAATAAGCAGTTATTTATAGTATGTCCATTATACTCACTATTACATTTATCGCATTGCATCATAAATCTCATTGGTTTATCATTATGCCATTATTTATTAAAAAAAGGGGGATCAACTATATACGAATAGACACCAATGAAACCCATTATAGGAGTCACCCTTCAGGTTAAGTATAAGGAAATAAAAGAACAAATAAAATTAAAAGAAAAGTTCAGGAAACAGTAAAATATTTGCAATCAATCACGGATCCCATAACAAAGTTATAAGTCTTTTTCATGGGATTTCCTGTCACAATGTTATAATTTTGTTAGGCTACCATGTGACTGATGAAGAAGAGTGTATTTTCATGTTTAGTTCGCTAGACTTACTTTAGTTCCATCAGCAACCACGAATGACTGCAAACGCCTTACTGAATTTGCACCATTCTTAAACAAGAATGGCGAGCCATTCTCCACAATAATCTCGATATCTTCCTTTGCCAGCATCCTAATACGTCAATACACAGTAAAATCAGATGAACTACTGAGGAACAAACAAACAAGATTTAATTATAAGAATAACAAGAGACAGCAATGGTAGAACAAATACATGAATACAGATTAAGCTCATTGCTCATAAATTTCAATCCCAAAAGCATAAATTTTAATGATAAAACCACCACAGCACCTCAACAAATCAGGTTTATCTCTTGCAAAAGAAAGGCAGGCTTGGGCAGCCTTCACAAATTCCTCGGTCAGATCCTCTCCAACCAATAACGAATCATCATCTTCCTCCCCAACAGCCACGGAGTCCTGCCTATCATAGTAACCTCCGGCGACTAGATAATCAACAAGTTTCCTCCACTCCGGCCAAGAACGCATGGAACCGGCGTGGGAGGTCGGCGCCGAGGCCACCGCCTCGCCATGGTCGTCCCTGGCGCCGGCCAACTGGGTGTGGAACAGCTCTGCAGTTACAACCGAGAAACCAAGCCGAAGACGCGGGTGTAATGGGCGGAAGTGATGGGACGAATAGGAGGAAGCGGTGCTGGCGGCGGCGGACAGGGCGGCAAGGGGCACGGCGCGGTGGCGGGCGAGGCGGAGGGCGGAGGGGCGAGGGAAAGGGGTGGCAAGGAGAACGAGGAGCCTAGCGACGCCGCCCATCAACGGAGGCGGGGCGAAGACCTTGGAGAGAGAGAGAGAGACTACGAGGGTTTTAGGAGGCGGCGCTTCTCGACGGAGCTTGTGGAGTGCGTGGAGATTATAACAATTGGGATGACCGCGACACACGACACTCGTCGAAGACACGACTTTGGGAACGACTAGCGACGACAGACTTCTGTGGTGACTTAAGTCGATGTCCAAATCGCCCTTTAAGAGCAATATGTGCCATATACAACCAGTCTCCGAATTAGAGATAATACTCAATTGGATTACCCATATCGGATCCTGATCCGAACCGATATCAGTCGACACAAGGGTGGGGTATGGATCCAAAATAACACCCACTAAAAAGCCAAATCCAATACACTTAGCATAAACAACTTTATGCTGCCAAATTCTGATAAATATATTTTATATATTTTTGAAAAAATAAATGACGAAGACAATAAATTATTAAATTCTTTACCAACTAAATTACTTAATATTTTTATAAAAAATATTTACTATAATATAAAGTCATACATAGTGTAATTTATCTTAAACAGAATATATTGTCTCTGCATCCTTTCTGGGTGTGTGCAATTTGTAATCTTTAAGATATTATTGTATTCACTTATGTTTCCTTATCTATAATTAATTAAAACTATATTCTTAAAAAAGCCCTTCATTGATAATAATTAGCTTATTTAACATGAAAGAGGTTCAAGTTATCATTTTAATATTTACTTAAAATACAAATAATACATGATGTTTACCTCTTGGATCCTTCCATATCTAATTTTTTGAACTCAGTATCCAACTTGATTCCAATCATTTTTTACTATGTAATTTAGATTTAGATTGGAATCATAAAAAGAATGATCTAAATCAAACATGCAGTAAAAGAAAGCAGAAGCAGTGATCACTTCTTCTTCTTGTTCTTCTCGTTCTTCTTGTGCTTGTTCCCACTTTTTACTCTCTTAATTCTTTTTAGTGACTCTGTGCATGAAGCAGACTTGTTGAATTCATTCCTTGAAGAAAAGCTAAACTCCAACACCCATGAAATCGATGAAGGGAATGCACTTCTTCTTTCGATCACCATCAGTTTCACTTGGCAGGAAGCCATTGCTGCAATGGTCGACTGCTGATCCTTCAGAAGTTTCATTCCCGAAACTGTATCCGCTTCCTGCACAGGAGAAGCAAACAAGAAAACCGAAGCTCCTGAGGCATATGGGCTTAACTGACATCGAGAGAGAAGAAGAAGAAGAAGAAGAAGAAGAAGAGAGTGGAACACACCAAAGCAGAGCTGCAATGGCTGTTGCTGCTGTGCCATTCCAAAGTCCTTCAAGAAACAGGGCATGGCCCTGCTACCAGTGCAAGTCGAGGAAGACTCATCTCTGGAGCTGGTGATGGAGGACTCGCCACTCCACGCATTGTTATGCCCACTGCTCACCTCCGTTCTCTGCGGCAACGCCTTCTTCCTCCTACAGCCGCTGCCTTGCTCCCTCTCTTTCCTGGCCATGAGCACATGCCACTGGTTCTTGACGGCATTGTCTGTCCTCCCAGGGAAAAGCCTCGCCATAAGCGCCCATTTGTTCCCGTAAATCCTGTGGGAGGCGACAAGCTTCTCCTCTTCTTCCTCACTGAAGGCTGTCTTGTTGATTTTTGGATCCAGTTGGTTGAACCACCTTAGCCGGCAGCTCTTTCCTGCTCCGATGACCAAAGAAGCAAACTTCCATTGTCAAAACTATGGGCTTCAATTTTCTTTCTATCATTTGATCATTTGAGGGCAGAAATCACCATAAATTATTGAATGAAAACTTAAGATTCAGGAAGAATCATCAAAATTAGAACTTTTTTCTTTGTTGCAAACGATGAGATGCAATCATCAACAGGACTGACAACATAAGATATTCCTATCTTGTTGACTCTGATGAAAACCATCACCTGATCTTCCATTTAGCTTGTCGGCAATAAAGTTCCAGTTTTGGGGGCCGTATCGGGCGACAAGATCCATAAGCTTGGCATCCTCTGATGGTTTCCAATGGCCTCTGACGCAAAGCTTGGCCTGCCCGTGATCTCTTCTTCCACTTGACATCCCCCTCTCATCTCGTTCACTCTGTGCAACAATGTCAGGCAAACCTTTACGAGACGAAGGTGATGGTGGCGAAGAGAAAAGCCTCATCTCCGCCTCGGATTTCTGCGGCTGGTGCCCCATCTACAGGAAGAGAGAAAACGAATTCTTCAAAAGAAGTGATTCTGATCAGAAAGGAGAGATTTTGATCCTTCTCTCCTATACGAATTCCTTCCAAGAACTCGTTCCAAACGCATAAAAAAAGGACCTTTCTTGGTGTCTTACGCTCCTCGATATCAACTTTGACGGAGACTAGAGCATCCTGAAGAAGAACAAAAACAGAGGAAAAAGAGAAAGAAAGCAAGAAGTAGAAGGCCCGAAGGAACAGCCTTAAATGGAAGAAAGAAGGCGGCACGGTTCTCCCTCTCCCCTCTCCCTTAATTTACTCTCACACCGGTCTCTTTCGAGACCGATACGTGAGTGGGGCGGTGGGACTTGCTCCATGTCCAAGTTCAAAGTCAAGAAAAGCCCGAAACCAAACCACCAAGAAGCAAACAAACAAGAACCGGCAACGACATCGCGGAAGCCGCTCGTGCTTGTATTCTTGTAGGAGGAGATGCCGCAGCAACTGCCCTTGTCTCGTTCGCCAATTTCACCCCACCTCATGCTTTCCTCTGTGGCATTTACGGCGTCCTTTTCTGCCTCGAGAGAGACGACAGCGGTGGATCAGACAGTCTCACCAATCCAGATCGTAGAAGGTAAAATCTCCCAATCCGATGCCATCAAAATCATGAATTAATTCCATAGTAAACAATCCATTAGGTCCCATCCCAACTAGTTATCAGTGCCATCATGGGATCCGACCTTGCACCGGCAAGGAGCAAAAACATCAACTCCTGTCGGTGTCATTCACCAAACGCTGGATTTGACTGCCGCATTTCCAAAGGTCGAACACCTTTGATGAAACAGCCCACGCCTCATACCTTCGTCCTCGTGAACTCCCAGCCATTCACAGCTCCTAAACTCTATAAACGTGCCGCCAAAACCGGCGTCGGCGTCGGCGTCTCCTCGCTGCCCATCTCAATTCTTCAGTCACAAAAACGTTCTCTTGGGAGATCATGGCAGCGATTTGACACCCGAAATCCCCGTCGGATTCTCCTCCTCCGATTAGGTGCCTTGTGCCGACTCCCCCCATGTTGACAGCAGCCTTTGTTGACGACAAGGTAGCGATCTTTCCTCTGCTGAGCATTCCGGTGAGTGGTCCTTCTGATTACATCCCCGTATGCAAGTGATATAGAATAGTCCTGCTTCACATACATCAGTAGAACAATCTCAATTCTCACAGCTTGATCATAATTAAGTTCTTCGCTGTTGTTACGAATCTCGATGATGATTTATCATCGATTCTCGTCCATCCCATATGGTGCTCGAGAAAAATCGATCGAGCCAATTCGTTGCTTCGTTGGAGAGTAAAAGGAGTAGTAGCGTCTCAAGGTCCTATCGACAGTGATTTGGTTGATGGGTTCATTCTACCTCACACTCCGTGATGTCCTCTTATATCAGTACATCTTACAGTGGTGAATAGAATCACTTTGGAAATTTTCTTTCACGCTCAAGTAAAAGAACGTTGTCTTGTGGAAGGTGAAACCTAACTCCAAGAAAGAGAGAGAGAGAGAGAGAGAGTCTTATCTTTTTCATGTTTAGAAGCTAAGAAAGTTAGTGAAGTTGTTGAGATGACTTCTTCTTTTCCTTACTTACTTATAAGCGTCTTTTCTTCTCTCTTTTATCTTACGGGAATTCATACGCGAACATTCGAACGTCATGTTATTATCAACTTGACATCTATTGAAGTATTTCGTCAACTTGATACGTTAATTAAACACCCGATGAGTAAGTGTGTTTACTTCTTATGAGTTACATCCTTTTTTCTTTTGTCTTAAGAGAACTCACACACGAACGATACCTCTTATAACTGTGTTTACTTCTTATGAGTTACAGTCTGTCTCTTTTATCTTAAGAGAACTCACACATGAACATTACATTAATTAAACACCCGATAAGTATACACTGTGCTCTCCAAACTCTCTAAATCCCCGATAATTATACTTATAAGTCAAGTATTAAAGAGACTCTTATTCCTCATCCATATTTCGATACCAAACTTATGGTAAACTTACATGAAAACCAAGATTGGCTTCGTGCATGACACATCAAATAATTAGAATCGATCGTATTTTTTTTTCTTTTAACAAGTAATTAACTAAGACGAGATTTGAGTTTAGGATCTTGCAATGATCTATAAATTCTTTATCGGCTAGACTAGTTAGCACCTACAGCATTCATTAAGGGGATTACTAACCTCTTTTGACATCATGCACCAGTCTATCAAAAATCGATAACTACGATAGGATATGAAGCACAGGAACATGAGGTGATGATCCTTGCCGATTAGAAATACCAGTGTGGGGTTCCTTGCTCTCAGGCATAGAGAGATATATCCACGTACCAACGTCACGATGAGTCACCTCCCTGTCCTACTCCTCTACTTCCTCAGGTGCAGATTTCTTCTCTACTTTGACACTTCGCTCTGCATGTGATTGATTACTTTGCTCTCTCGCTTTCATGTAGCGGTTGTCAAACTTGGTCATGGAATTCGAGTTCTGCTTTGCGATCCATGGCATCGCCATTGGTAACATGAAACCATGGAAGAGGGATGCATGTTTGTCCCATGGGAGACACACTTGTCAATGACCGGTTTGACGTTGTGAGAAACAATATATACGACTCTTCCATTATTATTGATAGATATCAACTTAATGTTGTATTATAATGAGTCTATTAACAATTAATATTGTTCTGATGATTTTAATGCCACTGCAACGAGAAGAAGAAGAAGAAGAAGAAGAAGAAGCTACAAAGCGTTCTCTAGCAAGCGGGTGAACTCACTGAAACTTATTCTTCCGTCACCGTCGACGTCGAAGGCACGAATCATCCTCTCACAGTCCTCCAGCTTGAGGCCCTCCTGCAACCCCAACCTCCTCATCACGCACCACAGCTCTCCCGGGCTTATGAACCCGTCCTCGTTCCTGTCGAAGACGCAGAACGCCTCCTTCAGTTCGTCCAAGCTCGCTTTCTTCTCCTCCAGCAGCGCATCAACTTCTTCGACCAATCTGCACTCCCCACCACCACCGTCGACGTCGACTGCTTCTTCTCTCGGACCCAACAGACCGAGCCTCCCCATGATCACCTCGATATCATGGTGGGAGAGTTCTTCTGTGCCGGTGCACCGCCGGTGCTGCTGCTCCTCCTCCTCCATATCAGTCTCAGTCCGAACGATAAAGCATTTGATCTTCGTGTGGCACTTGATCTTTGTGAGGACTCTTCTCACAAAGTTCGAGATGAGATCAGAGAGCATCACATCATCCATCAATAAGGTGACAAGTATGTTGGAAGATCTAAAATTTTCTTCAATAGCAGATCGTAAATCGTTTATATAGAGAGACCGGAGCTCTTGCAAAGCTTAGACTCCAATGCAAGTTCATGGAAACTTCTCGTGGTGCCATCTTCCACTAGTTGCATAGTTTTTGACATCTCTCATGCAATGAAACTTCCATGCAATGACCTCGGAAGGACCATAAACCAATCCAACATCGTGGAGACAATTGGATATGGAAGAAAGGTAGTGCCGATTGATCACCAGCTCTAGGTTTTGTAGAATACTGGGGCTTGTTGTGACTTGCGTTGACTGACTCAGTAACTTAATCTAGCTGACTGCTTTTAGTCTTCTCTACCTCAGACAAAGTTGATGGAAGCGAAGAGAATTGCTTGCACTGGTAATTCCAAGACAATATATGACGCACTGCCATGAACGTAATCACAGATGACATCACATCACCATTGACGTATACTGGATTGAACTAATCAAACCGAGTTGGATTCGCTTAAGCACCATGCAAGAGCAAGCCAAAATCCAAGATGAGAGAAAGAGAAAGAACCAGAGATATAAAAGGCCATGTTGGAGTGAGTTCTTCCTTTAAATCTCAGTATCATTCATCTCTTTATGGGCTTGTATTGTTCTTAATCATCTCTATGATACTTGGGTTGTAAGACTTGTCTTAGTTCATAATTTGAGTCTGTTAAAATTTGAAGTTAAGGTTGATGAGTTTGATATTGAACTTTTTAATCAATCTAATTATAAGCTCTGAAAGATTTATTTGAACTTTTATCTCGCATGAGAAAAATCTATAAGAGGTGGTTGGTGGCAATGTAATATGATATCAAATGCTGTATATGAAGATATCATTAAGAGATGGATATCATATGTAAAAGTTGAATTTATTTTAAACATCTCTCTCATGATCTCTTTGAATATATTATTGACTATAAGTCAACTTCAAAGATTTGGATCACTTTTGATACATTTACTTAATTAAAAAAGAATGACTTGACTTTAATATTTAAAGAATGAGTTAGCAAATAATGTCCAAGGTGATTAATCAATTTCTCTATACTTTTGAAGATTAAAAATTTATGTTCAGAAATATACTCTTTGATACAAAAGAATATATTTCTGATATAGAGATGAAAAATTATATTATACATAGTATTCATAATGAATATATCTAGAGTTATATATATATATATATATATATATATATATATATATATATATATATATATATATATATATATATATATATATTGATGAATTCAATAACCAGCTAGAATTTTCTTACTTCTTAAGAATATTTGGTTTATCAAATGACACAAATCTCTACATTATGGGAGATAGAAATATATTCTTTACAAATAAAAAAGAAGAAGAATGATGCTGATAAGTCAGAATCTTCTTCAAATGATAGTGTAAATTAAAATAGGACTAAGTGTTATAGATGTGACAAGTCAGGCCACACAAAATAATTAACTATCATATTAAAATTTTAAAAAAAATCATAAATAAAAAAAATTCATATGTTATGAATAAGACTAGAGCAAATGTTTTATGGTCAAAATTACTATAGTAGAAAGCATGACATCCATCAATTCTTAGATAGTTGATTAAATATATGATCATTATCTCACCATACTAAATTCACTAATTTTTGTGGATATAAAAGCAACAATGCAATTATCACGATAGACAATATCATTCACCAAGTGGAGAATATAGGAATCATCATAATCTCAAATAAAGATAATAATTTTATTATATTTAAGAGTCTATACTATCTTTCATGAAAAAAAATCTCTTTTTTGTTACAAATGTAATTGATGTTAATATTCTTATGAAGTCAAGTTTTTTTGTACATAAAAGAATTAAATGTAAATAGAATACATATTTGTAAAAAAATCAAATATGTATATTGTTAGGATCCAGAGCACTAAGAGGGGGGGGGGGGTGAATTAGTGCAGCGGAAATCTTTCAGCGATTAAAAACGAAAGCTGCGTTCGTTCGATAAAAACTATTTTGATGCAAAAGCCGATTCTAAGATTACTTATGATTGAGTACAGTTTACGTCTAAACACAGTTTGCGTCTAAGAGCAGTTTACGCAGTTTGCGTCTAAATGCAATTTGCGTCTAAATGCAGTTTGCGTCTAAATGCAGATTGCGTCTAAGCGCAGATTGCGTCGAAGCTCAGATTGCGTCTAAGCTTAGATGCAATTTGCGTCTAAGCGCAGTTTGCGTCTAAGCGCAGATTGCGTCGAAGCTCAGATTGCGTCTAAGCGCAGTTTGCGTCTTAAGCGCAGATTGCGTCTAAGCACAGTTTGCGCCTAAACACAATTTTACGTCAAAACGTAGATTCGGAAAGATCTGAACTTAGACACTCGTTCGTAAAAGCGCAGAAGTCAGTTTGCAGTTATAAATGGAATCAAAACGTAAACGTAAACTGCAGAGGAACTCGTTTGTAAAAGCGCAGAAAACAGTTTGCAGTTATAAATAGAATCAAAACGTAAACGTAAACTGCAGAGGAACTCATTCGTAAAAGCGCAGAAGACAGTTTGCAGTTATAAATAGAATCAAAACGTAAATGTAAACTGCAAAGTAAAGATCGTACGAAAACACCGATTTACGTCTGAATGCAGATTCGGAAATATCAGAACTTAGAAACTTGTTCGTAAAAGCGCAGAGAGCAGTAGCTATGTAGGAGGTTTGCAGTAATGATAAAGTGCTCAAAATAAAAGCAAACCAGAGATTTAGAGTGGTTCGGTCAGTCTTGACCTACTCCACTTTTGGCTTCCTCCACCGACGAGGTCACCGACGTCAACTAGAGGCCTTCCTTCAATAGGCGAAGGCCAACTGCCCTTTTACAGTTTCACTCCTTTTGACGGGCTCAGGAGACAACCCTTACAGAACCTTTCTCTCCTCTCTTTACAACTCAAGACTTGAAGAACAGAAAGAGGAGAACTTTTGGACTTTACACAAATTTGAGCTCTTAGAATCACAGAAAAGATCAAGAATTCGGTGTGGTTCTGTATCTTTTCAGTGCTGAATGGGTGGGGTATTTATAGGCCCCAACCCAGTTCGAATTTGGAGCTCAAAACGATCAAATCCCGGAATTTCGGGATCAGGCGGTTGCACCTCCTGACTGGAGAGGTTGCACCGCCTGGCAGAGCTCGGAGACTGAGCCTCTGGGCGGTGCCACCTCTGTCAGGGGCGGTTGCACCTCTATGCCAGAGCTCGAAGACCGAGCTCAGGTGGTTGTACCGCCTGACTGGAGAGGTTGCACCGCCTGGCAGAGCTCGAAACTTGAGCTCTAGCGGTGCTACCTCCTGACAGAGGAGGTTGCACCGCCCAGTCTCGCTCGGAGACTGAGCCCTGGGCGGTTGCACCTCTTGGCTGGGGCGGTTACACCGCCCAATCTCGCTGGGAGACATAGCCTGGGCGGTGCTACCTCCCTGCCTGGGCGGTTGCACCTCCCACAACAACCTGGGTCCGAATGGGTTGAACCATTCGACCCAATTTGAGTTCTTCAGGGGCCCAATTGCCCCAGGATTAAGCTAATGGGATCACCTCCCATTTCTAACTTAATCAAAGTGCTAACTACGATTATTTCCTAAGACATATTCTCTAGCTTGCTTCGGTGCGTCACTCGCTTCTTCCGGCGAGTTTCCGGCGAACTTCCGTCGATCATCCGATGAACCCTCGGTGATGCTCCTGCGGACTTCTGGCAAACTCCTGGACTGCGACGATCCACTTGGCAAGTTCCGACGAGCTCCTTTGGCAAGCTTCTGGACTTCTCGGATTTGTTCCCGTAGAACCTCCGACGACTGTCCGAACTTCCGTCGAGCTCTCGAACTCCCAACGTGATCATTGTCATGACTCCAGCGCAACTCCTGCTGCATGTCTTACTTTCATCATAGTTAATCCTGCACACTTATCTCAATACACTGATTAGACAAACAATTGTCAATTGACTTCATCATCAAAATCCGAGATTCAACAATCTCCCCCTTTTTGATGATGACAATCAATTGATAATGGAGTTAACCTTAACTCCCCCTGTCAATATGCCATACTTCTTGAATTTAAAAGCTTTATAAATTCAAGAGACATATTCCCATTATGATTCCTATCATAATGGATCTCTTTGAAGATGATGTCAAGGCTTGACATTCATTTTCAAATATAACAAGTTTGAATGATGGTTATTGTAGCAATTCATCATATTGTAAGATATCGACATGTAAAGCTATGAAGCAAGATTTTGATATCATTACATGATGTACACATTTCGAATATTTTAGCAAGTGTAGCATTGCATCACATGGTAAGATATCAGTTCGTACGATGCAAATTTTTGTTTGGCAATCATATATTTCTTGGTGATGCAAGTATGGCCTAATCATAGCGTCAGTGATAGCAACCATATCAACATCAGTAATAGCAACCATATCATTATCAGTGATAGCAGGTATGGCCTAATCATAACATCAGTAATAGCAACCATATCAATTCATATTTTTCTCCCCCTTTGTCATTAACAAAAAGCATGGTAGCATTATCAAAAAGCATGGTAGATGTGATTCCAACAGGTTATCAAGCACATAAAGGAAGGCTTGACATGCATTGAATATCTCTTCTCCTTGTTATGTTATAGTTCATTGCTCGAAGGAGGAAACTCATTTTACAAAAGGTTTTCATAAGAGTGTACAGGAAAATCCTATTTTTAGCATTCAAACCGAAAATAAGATGAACTTCTTACATGCATTCGGATATAAGTAAGCTACTGATTTTCAAAAACATTTGTCACATAATTTTCAACATGTTATTTGATCAAGTGATACCAAGGCATGTAATAGTAATCAATAACGTCCGAAAACTAATTTTAACTAGTTTAAGTATTCGGACACATCAACATTCCTAATTCTCTTCTTATGAAATCAAATTGTTCTTCACTTAGAGGTTTTGTAAAGATATCAGCTAGTTGATGTTTCATATCAATGTCATATTTCTGACTTATCAACTACATTGGTATGTCACTTTATATTTATCAAGGCATAAGGTTTTCAAAACATTTAGTTTCAATGTAAAATCCGAGATAAACAACAAGAGATGTTTGTAACTTTGCATATGCTTACAGATCAAGGTAAAGAGTAACACATGGAGTTTACAACATATCAGGTAACCATATTAAAGACAAAGTCCTTCATGATGAGTAACATAAGGAGTTTTCAACATGCCATATCAAAGAAAAAGTCCATGAGGAGTTTACAACAACAGCGGATGATTGTATTCATACAAGCTCATTCATGAGGTGGAAGATTAAAGTGCCTAAATAAAGAGTCAAATTGTCGATGAATTTGCTGCAGCTCAGTTAGGATTTGATCTTGTTGATGTTCAAGCCGTTCTTGTCTTTGTTCGAATCGGTCCATCCGAATCCTGATATCTTCGACAGATGACGTGTGAGTTTGCTCCAATAGATGTGTTTCCTCAAAGGGACAGATCGGAGGAGATTGGGTACCCCTAAAGACTGGTGTTTCCGGTTCTGGTTCAGGTTGAGGGGGATCAGTTCTTCTTGGCATTCTAACCCAGTTACCGTTTCTATAAAAACATCTTAATTGGTGAAGTAAGTTTTTATTAATTATGCTGTATCTATCTACTTTTATTACTTCTTCTTCCGGTGGTATTAGAATATCATAGGCTTTCATTATTCTAGTTATCATACCACCATATGGGAGCATCATGTCTTTCTTAGATAGTTCTAACATATTTTGTTGGATAAGATAACCAAGACAGATGTCATGTCCTTTCATGATCATATACATAGTTCCTAATTCTAATTGGCTTACTTCATCATGATGATATTGTTTAGGAAGAATGATACTAGTTAGGATGTGATGAAGTACCTTAGTGTTTAGAGGCAGTAAATGTTCACAACTTTTAGGAACAAATTCCAAGTTCGGATTGGCAAAAATTGTTTATAGGGCTTCAACGTATGTTGTTCCAACATTTTCATCATCCCATGATCCTCTAAAGTAAAGTCCTCTACTTTTCATGGGAATGCCTATCATGTCGCAAATGAATCTATCCATAATTGAAATATGTTGTCCTAAGAGATAGGTGGACATCCTTTCTTCTTCATCTACTAGTATGTTGATGTAAAACAATCTTACTAGTCTTGGATAAATGGGTTCATTGATTTGTAGGATAGGGAGTAGATCTAAGTTTGCAAACCACTGGATTGTTTCTAAGTCTCTTAGCTCACTTAAATCTACGTATTTTCCCTTGTTAACATTCCTAAGTTCAAAAGAGGAAAATTTTTCAGCATGTTATTTTGAATCGAAAAGGGTGGAATCAAAATCTTCTACTAATCTCCTCTTTCCTTTGTCCCTTGAGGATCTTCTAGATCCCATAACTACTGCTGTTTAGAATAATAGTGATGAGCAAAAGCAAATGAATCAAGAAACAGAGTTTAAGGGATTCTTAGAGATTACCTTAATAAGATCTTCAAGAGAGGGATCTTCAAGAGAGGGAAGGAATGTTGATGCTTTGCTTCGAAATGAAGAGTATTTGGGATGCTAAGATGAGGGAAATGGGGATGGAGGAGGCTTAGGAGAGTAGAGGAGGGAAGGAAATGAGTTGGGGTCGGTTTCACCGCCGGCCCTAGCTTAAGTTATAAAGGGGCAGAGTTGCGGGTGGTTGCACCTCTGGCTGGAGCGGTGCAACCGCTTGCAACCCGTGATAGCTGGAGGTGCTACCTCCAACTGGGGCGGTGCCATCGCCTGGTGGACACTTCTTCTGGTCTGAAAATTTTTCTGTCTTGAGGAGAGTTTTCATTTCCAGTAGTTAACTTTACTTACGTAATTACGTAAGAATTTTCATTTTAAGACAGGGACTTTGGCACGATCAAGGTAGATTTTTAACGTGCACATTCTCAATGTCGTACACAAGTTTGTGATGGTTTCTTCAAGTTGATAAGTCTTGCAAGATCATGACAGTGTTAGTCATTTCATGATACGAGTTAAGTTAGAAGGTTATGAAAGGATGAAATTTATGGGTTCGAAAATCCAGGGATATGTGAATTTGTGAATCATACGTTTCTAATTCTTGAAAAGTTAAACAGGATTGTATTTAGGTCGTATTTGTGATTTTACCCTTGTTGTTGTTTCCGAAGGTGACATAGCCTTCGTCTATGCTAGTGAGCTCAGAGAATTGAGATGGATCTCCGGTCATATGCCTTGAGCATCCACTATCAAGGTACCATCTCTTACTCCTAGCTTGCGATGGTATGGGTTTCTACAAGAAAGGATGATTTTTAGGTACCCATTTGCTTTTGGGTGCCTCAAAGATAGATCTACATTGTTTATCGTGTTGCATAGAGTTTATCATGGTTCCTTTATGAACCCAAATCAATTTGTTTGGACTAATTTTCTTGAATGGACAATAATGCGTCTTGTGTCCAATTTTGCAACAAAAGTTACATTTTGCTTGGTGTTGAACATGTAAGATGGGGCCTTTTATAAAGGTGGTTGGATTTAGGTGAGGACTTCTCACAAATCCAATTCCACTTCTTTTTGGAACATGACCCTTGTTTGCAAGGATCATGTTCAATGACTTGCTACCAACCTCGAATTTCTTCAGGGTGTCCTTGAGTAGCAGGTTTTCTTTTTGGAGAGTTTCTAGATCATGACATTTGATACATGAATTTAAACTATCATGATATTCAATTTTTAACTTATCAAAATCACAAGTAAGACTATCATGCTCCTTTTTCAGCAATTTGTATTTTCTATTGATAATCTTGCATTCATCAAATAAGTCATGGAAGACATTTAATAATTCATCGAAAGATAAATCAGCATCTAATAAATTCGTTACCTCCTCTATGATGGCCATTAAGGCGTAATGAGCAACTTGCTCGGTGTTAGACTCCTCTTCTTCAGACGTGCTCGAATCATCCCATGTTGCTTTGAGCGCCTTCTTTTTTGTTGTTCTCTTTTTGGTTTGGGGACAATCACTCTTGTAGTGTCCCGGCTTTTTGCACTCATAGCAAATAACTTGATCTTTCTTGGGTTCAAGTTTACTTTTAGTGTCATTCTTAAACTTGTCTCTTTTAATGAATTTTTTAAATTTTCTTGTTAGAAGTGCTAAATCATCATCACAGTCCTCATCACTTGAGTTTTCTTTCAAGTAATCTTCCAAAGTTCTAAGTGTCATATCCTTCCTATTCTTTGGAAGGATGTCTTCTTGCTCTTCATGAGCTTTGCAAGTCATCTCGTAGGTCATTAATGACCCAATTAGTTCTTCAAGAGGGAAGTTGTTTAGATCTTTTGCCTCTTGAATAGTAGTGACTTTAGGATCCCAACTCTTAGGAAGGGATCTTAGAATCTTATTTACGAGCTCAAAATCCGAAAAGCTTTTTTGAGTCCTTTTAGACCATTGACAACATCCGTGAAACGGGTAAACATGTCGCCAATAGTCTCACTCGGTTTCATCCGAAAGAGTTCGAAGGAATGTAACAAAAGATTGATTTTTGACTCTTTCACTCTACTTGTGCCTTCATGAGTCACTTCGAGTGTGTGCCAAATATCAAATGCAGTTTCACAAATCGAAACACGATTAAACTCGTTTTTATCAGGTGCGCAAAATAAGGCATTCATAGCCTTTGCATTAAGAGCGAAAGCCTTCTTCTCCGAATCGTTCCAATCGATCATTGGAAGAGAAGACTTTGAAAAACCATTCTCGACAAGATTCCAAAGTTCAACGTCCATAGAAATAAGGAAGATCCTCATTCGGGTCTTCCGATAGGTGTAGTTTGTCCCATTAAACATGGGTGGACGTGTAATGGAATGACCCTCTTGGTTTCCGGCGTAAGCCATCTCTCTTGGGTTTTAATCTGTTTGAGAGTTAACCGGGCTCTGATACCAATTGTTAGGATCGAGAGCACAAAGAGGGGGGGGGGGGGGGGGGGGGTGAATTAGTGCAGCGGAAATCTTTCAGCGATTAAAAATGAAAGCTGCGTTCGTTCGATAAAAACTATTTTGATGCAAAAGCCGATTCTAAGATTACTTATGATTGAGTACAATTTACGTCTAAACACAGTTTGCGTCTAAATGCAGTTTGCGTCTAAATGCAGTTTGCGTCTAAATGCAGATTGCGTCTAAGCGCAGTTTGCGTCTAAGCGCAATTTGTGTCTAAGCGCAGATTGCGTCGAAGCTCAGATTGCATCTAAGCGCAGTTTGCGTCTTAAGCGCAGATTGCGTCTAAGCGCAGTTTGCGCCTAAACACAGTTTTGTTGGGAAATCATTGGGGGGCGACATCATATGCGCAGCGGAAGAACAAGAAAAACAAAATCCCCGATTCCCAAAAAGATGTTCGTCGTCGTGCGAAGATTGGTGCGTAAAAATCCGCAAAACACAAAACTGCGTATAGAGATTGTGTTACCTAGGGAGATCGTATATCCCTTTTTCCTTGCAGATCCTTAGGAGAGGGTGAAGGAGGTCAAGCGTCCTCCTCTCTAGCGGTGATCCACACAGCAGGGTTGCGACGACGCTCCTCAAAACTCCAGGCCTACTCTGAGGTGGAGAGGGAGAGGAGAATAGGAAGGGCAAGCAAAGACTCTAGCCTATGAGGCTGTGAATCCCTCCTATTTATAGAGATCCCGTGTCAAAACCCTAATGGGTCCTTTCCCTAGTGGGTATTGGATCTGCATCCAATAAGACAAGGGCTCCGTCGGATATCTCATATCCGAACCTCTACTCATCGCAATGCCTACCATATGTGTGTGACCCTCTAGGCCCAATATCGAGCTGGCCGTGAGTCATACCTGTCAGAACTCCTTCTAACTAAGTGAATTATTATCTCTGTAATAATTCACTCGACTCATCGACTACGGAAGTACTAGGCCACTACGCCGTAGTCCCCAGACGATACAGGGGAATCCAATCCATTGGACCTGTCTGTCCTCAGTTACCATGTACCTATAGTCCCTCATCCATCTAATATCCCAGAGACCGTATATCGAGCATGGTGCTGTCAGACCCATACGGTTTCTACTTGAGTCTCGCTCTAATCGGATTCTCCCGGAGAACTCTTTCTCTCTCAACCCGAATGACCCTGGCCAGGGATTTGTCTGAGCAAGAACACATGGGATATTCCTCTCATGATACCGAGAGTGGATGATCCTCTATCGACACTCAATAGCCCTCGTAAGGTCGACTACCACTCCCAATGACCAGCTGTACTAGATCTGGGAACAGCCAAACCTATAAGTCTGGTATCAAAGAGTGGAGCACTCATACAGGACATCCTTGGTGTCTCAAGTCTAAGAACCAGATACACCACTAGGACTACGGAATCGTTGTCTGACAATAAGGCATCATCAACCATCCAGCATTCCGTAAGCGGATCAATCAGTGAACTCATTCTCCAATGAGCACCTGTACTGTATCCCTAGTGTCCCTACACGAGCAGCTATGAGACCAGCTGCATCCATCATATGGACGGGTATACAGCACACCAGTCTATCCGGTTATCACGATGTCCCTCTCGAGTAACCTATGACCGGGATTATTTAGGATATGTGTTTAAAGGTGAATCGATCTCATTATCGTGATCTCATCACGATCCGATTCCCATTGCACAAATCCAAGGACATCACAATATATATATGCATTTATGCAATAGTTATAAAGTGATATACGCCAAAATATAATAAGCAAAAAGATTCTTTATCAAGTCACACGTGCCATCACTCACGTGATTGGCTTGTTGGGCACCTATGACTAGCAATCTCCCACTTGACCTAAAGCCAATCACCTATGTGTCTGATCCCCATCAGACCCCTGTGACGCTCAAAGACAATCTGAGACAACGACTTTGTCAGTGGATCTGCAATGTTATCTTCGGATGGAACTCTTTCCACTACTACATCTCCTCGGGTTACGATCTCTCTGATAAGTTGGAACCTCCTCAGAACACTTCTGATGAGACCCGGGTTCCCTTATTTGAGTAATCGCCCCGTAGTTGTCGCAATATAAGGAAGTCGGCTCCTCGTTACTCGGCACGACTCCCAAATCTGTGATGAACTTCTTCATCCAGACTCCCTCCTTTGCTGCATCTAATGCAGCAATGTACTCCGCCTCTGTGGTCAAGTCAGTAGTGATATCTTGCTTGGAACTCTTCCAGCACACTGCTCCTCCATTCAAGGTGTACACATACCCTGAATTCGACTTGCTATCATCGACATCAGACTGAAAACTTGAGTCAGTGAAACCTTCAATCTTAAGGCTATTACCTCCATATACTAGTAAAAGATCCTTAGTCCTTCTCAAGTACTTAAGGATACACTTTACTGCTTTCCAGTGCTCCAAGCCTGGATCCGCCTGATACTTGCTCGTGACACTCAGAGCATGCGCTATATCAGGCCTAGTACATAGCATGACATACATGATAGACCCTATTGCTGAGGCATAAGGTATCATATTCATGTTTGCCCTTTGGAATTTTCCATGCCAAACCTTTTGACAATGGTTTCTATGTACCTAGACTGGGACAAGCCAAGCATCCTCTTAGATCTATCTCTATAGATTCTAATCCCCAAGATATAGGATGCTTCCCCTAAGTCCTTTATGGAGAAGTGTCTAGATAACCAAGTCTTTATAGTGGATAGCATTCCTACGTCATTCCCAATGATGAGGATATCATCCACATATAACACCAAAAAGGTGATAGTGCTCCCACTTACCTTTCTGTATACACAAGGCTCATCTTCGTTCTTAACGAAGTCATAAGATCTGATTGCCTCATCAAATCTTATGTTCCAACTTCGGGAAGCTTGCTTTAGTCCATAAATAGATCTAAGCAACCTACACACCTTATCTGGGCAGTTCTTGGACACGAATCCCTCAGGTTGCATCATATACACCTCCTCCTCGAGGTTCCCATTGAGGAATACGGTTTTCACATCCATCTGCCAGATCTCATAATCATAGTGTGCTGCAATAGCCAATAGAATTCTGATGGATTTTAGCATTGCTACGGGTGAGAAGGTTTCGTCGTAGTCAACACCTTGCCTTTGACGATACCCTTTAGCCACTAGCCTTGCTTTATAGGTCTCTACCTTTCCATCTACTCCGATCTTTTTCTTAAAGATCCATTTGCAACCGATGGGTACAATACCTTCGGGCGCATCAACTAGGTTCCAAACCTTATTGGAGTACATAGAATCCATCTCAGAATTCATTGCTTCTTGCCACTTCCCGGAGTCTATACTCATAATAGCCTCCTCGTAGGTCTGAGGATCAATATCCTCAGCATCCTCTCCTCTAATATGTCCAACATATCTCTCAGGAGGATGAGATACTCTATCAGACCTGCGTAAAGTTGAAACTTGTGTATTAGGTACCTGAACAGACTCGGGCTGTAGAGTGGTGCTTGAGCTTGGTTCTCTAACTTCGCTCAACTCTATCATTCTCCCACTATCTCCGCCAAGAATGTGTTCCTTCTCAAGGAACACTGCTCTCTTAGCTACAAAGACCTTTTGGTCCTCGAGATGATAGAAATAATACCCACAAGTTTCCTTGGAGTATCCCACAAATATGCATCGCTCTGTCCTTGATTCTAACTTATCGGGGTTGTGTCTTTTAACGTGGGCTGGGCAGCCCCAAATCTTAACAACCTTAAGATCAGGCTTCTTCCCTTTCCATATCTCATATGGTGTAGACACTACCGACTTAGTTGGAACTCTGTTCAGAAGGTAAGCTGCGGTTTCTAAGGCATATCCCCAGAATAAGATGGGTAGGTCAGCGAAACTCATCATGAACCGTACCATATCTAATAAAGTACGATTTCTCCTTTCAGAGACACCATTGAGCTGAGGTGTGTAAGGAGGTGTCCATTGGGATAATATCCCATGGTCCTTGAGGAACTGAGTAAACTCTATACTTAAGTACTCACCTCCTCGATCTGATCGAAGAGTTTTGATACTCTTTCCAGTCTGGTTCTTCACCTCATTCTTATACTCTCTGAATTTCTCAAAGGCCTCGGACTTGTACTTCATTAAGTACACATATCCATACCTTGAGAAATCATCAGTAAATATAATGAAGTAGGAGTAACCTCCAATGGCATGAGTTGACATGGGTCCACATATATCACTATGTATGAGTTCCAACAACTCAGTGGCTCTCTCTCCAGTTCCACTAAATGGAGAGTTGGTCAGTTTTCCACGAATGCAAGGCTCACAAGTTGCATATGACACATAGTCGAATGGATCTAGATATCCATCATTTAGCAACTTTTGAATCCTTCTTTCATGGATGTGACCTAGCCTACAATGCCACAGGTATGCACTGTTCAACTCATCTCGTTTCCTTTTGGACATATTTATATTCATGATATGTGGAGTGGTGTCTAATATAAATAAACCATTATGCAATGTTCCTTTCGTGATGATCTTATCATCTAATAATATCGAACAACCATTGTTCTCAAAAATAAATTTATATCCACTAACTGTTAAACATGAAATGGAGATAATATTTTTGATAATAGAAGGAACAAAATAACATGCATCTAATGCAATAAAAGCTCCACTAGGCAGATGTAGGGCGACCTCGCCAACAGCTAATACAGCAACTTTTGCTCCATTACCCATCTTGAGGTCCATCTCGCCTCTCTCTAGTCTCTTAGGCCTTGCCAGAACCTGCAACGAATTGCATATATGATAAGCACTACCGGTATCCAATACCTATGTGTTATCATAAGATTCTGACAAATGGAGACTGATCATGAATGTACCTGAAGCTTCATCAAGCTTTTGTTTCGCCCTTTCTGCAAGGTACTCTTTGCAGTTTCTCTTCCAGTGCCCATCTTTACCACAGTGGAAGCACTGGCCTTTGTCCTTTGTTGGGTCTTTCTTAGCAACCTTTGCTTTACCTTGTTTGCCTTTGCCCTTTCCCTTCTTAAGGGACCTTTCTGCTTTCCTTTTCTTTCTGGTCTCACCAGTGTAGAGAACTGGCTTCTCTTTCTTAATAGTACTCTCTGCCTCCCTCAACATATTGAGGAGCTCTGGGAGAGTCACCTCAAGCTTGTTCATATTAAAGTTCATTATGAACTGTGAAAAGGAATCTGGTAGGGACTGAAGCACAATGTCCACACACAAGTTATCCTCTAGGACCATTCCTAGACCTGTGAGTTTCTCTATCCACTCAATCATCTTTAGGACATGGTTCTGAACCGGTGTCCCCTCAGTCATCCTAGCGCGGAAAAGGCTCTTGGATATCTCATATCGTTGAGTCCTTCCCTGTTCCTCAAACAATTTACGGACATGTAGGAGAATGGATCTGGCATCCATCTTTTCATGTTGTCTCTGTAACTCTGGAGTCATAGAGCCCAACATATAGCACTGAGCAAGAGTGGAGTCATCAATGTACTTCACGTAGCGAGCGATCTCATCCTCGCTTGCCCCTTCTTCGGGCGTAGGCATCACTGTATCAAGGACGTACACGATTTTCTCCGCTGTGAGAACAATTCTCAAGTTACGGAGCCAATCCGTATAATTTGGACCAGTGAGGCGGTTGACATCAAGTATGCCACGTAAGGGATTTGAAAGCGACATTTTCTGAAAATAAAGATGTAGCAAAAATGAATAACATGCAGATTTTGCAAGAAATAAACTATCAAGATATGGACTTCTATCTTAATATGCTCCCACTATTTTACTAACGAGTCACGCGACACCCTCAGCACGTGAAACGGAAGTCTCCGGCAGACTTCTAGTGGGGATCAGGATCCAATCAGCGTCTTAGTGTAACCTCGAGGGACTCGACCAATCACACTAAGCCTAAAAGGTAGGCAACTCTTGCCGATCACAACTCCTTGTGATTCCCGTCCTGTTCGGCCTCCGAATCACCATGGCCTCGAGGGACTCGACCAACCATGATGCTCGGTTAAGTCAACACCTTCGTTACAAGATGAGTCTGATTTGATGATATACCCTCGAGGGACTCGACCAAGCATATCATGCCCTCAGGTCACCGGTGACATCTCTATGTCGTAAGCAAGATAGCGAATCGCGATATAGGTGAGTCTCGAGGGACTCGACCAACTCAACCTACACCGGGATTCGGTTCCTACTCATAACGATGGAAGGCCACGTGGGTCAATCTAATTGCCTCACGTTTACCGACTTAATATTATCGAGAGATATTTCTATGATTTGGTCTCCTAATATGACATGTCACACATGTACATATTTAATATATATCTACATCGCATGCAAATATATATACATATCTAGTATGTGTATAAGCAATCACACCAGATGATCATGGACCACAACCTAATATGATTAGGCCCGAGCCAGTAGGCCTAATCACTCACATCAAGATCTATGTGTGCAACGGTGCATCTCCATGCCCTGTGATCGTCCATCTCGTCCTCGTCGGTTTCGTCGATATCTTGATGCATCTCCATGTATCACGATCGTCCGTCTCGTGGGTCCCGCTATCGCATCCACGCTCCCGCTGCGCCTCCTCATGTGATTACAACTTAATCATAGGCACGCAGGCCCGACAATAAACGAGAAATATAATGGAGGTTCGTAGACCTCAATAACAATAATCACAAGTACACACATCACACGGTCCATGATCATCCGTCCACACATCATACATCACATGTATAAATAATCATCATCATGTAGGACTACTAGATAATAATAAAAATAATAATCAACTAAACCTTTTAATTAATTAATATTTTCTGAAATCAGGGACATGTAGGGAATTTCTCAATTCCTAAGGGTATTTTCATAATTTGGACAAAAGATAGAAACTGGAATTTCTTAAATTCCGAGGGGCAAAACTGTCTTTTGCGCAGAAAACCCTAATACCCTTTCCCCTTTTCGCTGCTGCGCCGCCGCCGCCGCCACCCTGCTGGCGGCGGCCTGTGCGGCGAGGGCGAGGGCACTGCCCTCGCTTGCAGGCGGCACGCGCGCTGGCGGCGATGCCGCTGCGGGTGGGCGCCCCCTTCGGGCGCCGCTGCCTCCGCAGGCGGTGCTGTACCGCCGGGCGACCGCCCCTGTGGGGGGGTTTCGCCCGCGGGAGCAGCGGCGGCAGGCGTCGCGCGTCGCTGCCCTGCGGCGGCAGGCGCCGCTTCCTTTCGGCGGCAGGCGCCGCTGCCCTGCGGCGCCTCTGCCCGTGGGTTGCCAGCCCCGCCGGCAGCAAGCCTGCTGCAAACAGGCCGCCGACCGGCTGCTGCAGACGCAGCCCCTGCGCTGCCCGCCTTCGGCTGCGCTTCACGCACGCAGATCGAGGGCAGCAACTGTTGCTGCCCTTTCTCGCTTTTGCGTCAATGATTTTGACGTCAATATTCTTCCTAAACACAACACACGCAGTTCAAAAACCAATCATTCGCACGAACAACCTGGCTCTGATACCACTGTTGGGAAATCATTGGGGGGCGACATCATATGCGCAGCGGAAGAACAAGAAAAACAAAATCCCCGATTCCTAAAAAGATGTTCGTCGTCGTGCGAAGATTGGTGCGTAAAAATCCGCAAAACACAAAACTGCGTATAGAGATTGTGTTACCTAGGGAGATCGTATATCCCTTTTTCCTTGCAGATCCTTAGGAGAGGGTGAAGGAGGTCAAGCGTCCTCCTCTCTAGCGGTGATCCACACAGCAGGGTTGCGACGACGCTCCTCAAAACTCCAGGCCTACTCTGAGGTGGAGAGGGAGAGGAGAATAGGAAGGGCAAGCAAAGACTCTAGCCTATGAGGCTGTGAATCCCTCCTATTTATAGAGATCCCGTGTCAAAACCCTAATGGGTCCTTTCCCTAGTGGGTATTGGATCTGCATCCAATAAGACAAGGGCTCCGTCGGATATCTCATATCCGAACCTCTACTCATCGCAATGCCTACCATATGTGTGTGACCCTCTAGGCCCAATATCGAGCTGGCCGTGAGTCATACCTGTCAGAACTCCTTCTAACTAAGTGAATTATTATCTCTGTAATAATTCACTCGACTCATCGACTACGGAAGTACTAGGCCACTACGCCGTAGTCCCCAGACGATACAGGGGAATCCAATCCATTGGACCTGTCTGTCCTCAGTTACCATGTACCTATAGTCCCTCATCCATCTAATATCCCAGAGACCGTATATCGAGCATGGTGCTGTCAGACCCATACGGTTTCTACTTGAGTCTCGCTCTAATCGGATTCTCCCGGAGAACTCTTTCTCTCTCAACCCGAATGACCCTGGCCAGGGATTTGTCTGAGCAAGAACACATGGGATATTCCTCTCATGATACCGAGAGTGGATGATCCTCTATCGACACTCAATAGCCCTCGTAAGGTCGACTACCACTCCCAATGACCAGCTGTACTAGATCTGGGAACAGCCAAACCTATAAGTCTGGTATCAAAGAGTGGAGCACTCATACAGGACATCCTTGGTGTCTCAAGTCTAAGAACCAGATACACCACTAGGACTACGGAATCGTTGTCTGACAATAAGGCATCATCAACCATCCAGCATTCCGTAAGCGGATCAATCAGGGAACTCATTCTCCAATGAGCACCTGTACTGTATCCCTAGTGTCCCTACACGAGCAGCTATGAGACCAGCTGCATCCATCATATGGACGGGTATACAGCACACCAGTCTATCCGGTTATCACGATGTCCCTCTCGAGTAACCTATGACCGGGATTATTTAGGATATGTGTTTAAAGGTGAATCGATCTCATTATCGTGATCTCATCACGATCCGATTCCCATTGCACAAATCCAAGGATATCACAATATATATATGCATTTATGCAATAGTTATAAAGTGATATACGCCAAAATATAATAAGCAAAAAGATTCTTTATCAAGTCACACGTGCCATCACTCACGTGATTGGCTTGTTGGGCACCTATGACTAGCAAGTTTTACGTCAAAACGTAGATTCGGAAAGATCTGAACTTAGACACTCGTTCGTAAAAGTGCAGAAGTCAGTTTGCAGTTATAAATGGAATCAAAATGTAAACGTAAACTGCAGAGGAACTCGTTTGTAAAAGCGCAGAAAACAGTTTGCAGTTATAAATAGAATCAAAACGTAAACGTAAACTGCAGAGGAACTCGTTCGTAAAAGCGCAGAAGACAGTTTGCAGTTATAAATAGAATCAAAACGTAAATGTAAACTGCAAAGTAAAGATCGTACGAAAACACCGATTTACGTCTGAATGCAGATTCAGAAATATCAGAACTTAGAAACTTGTTCGTAAAAGCGCAGAGAGCAGTAGCTATGTAGGAGGTTTGTAGTAATGATAAAGTGCTTAAAATAAAAGCAAACCAGAGATTTAGAGTGGTTCGGTCAGTCTTGACCTACTCCACTTTTGGCTTCCTCCACCGACGAGGTCACCGACGTCAACTAGAGGCCTTCCTTCAATAGGCGAAGGCCAACTGCCCTTTTACAGTTTCACTCCTTTTGACGGGCTCAGGAGACAACCCTTACAGAACATTTCTCTCCTCTCTTTACAACTCAAGACTTGAAGAACAGAAAGAGGAGAACTTTTGGACTTTACACAAATTTTAGCTCTTAGAATCACATAAAAGATCAAGAATTCGGTGTGGTTATGTATCTTTTCAGTGCTGAATGGGTGGGGTATTTATAGGCCCCAACCCAGTTCAAATTTGGAGCTCAAAACGATCAAATCCCAGAATTCCGGGATCAGGCGGTTGCACCTCCTGACTGGAGAGGTTGCACCACCTGGCAGAGCTCGAAGACTGAGCCTCTAGGCGGTGCCACTTCTGTTAGGGGCGGTTGCACCTCTCTGCCAGAGCTCGAAGACCGAGCTCAGGCGGTTGCACCGCTTGACTGGAGAGGTTGCACCGCCTGGCAGAGCTCGAAACTTGAGCTCTAGCGGTGCTACCTCCTAACAGAGGAGGTTGCACCGCCCAGTCTCGCTCGGAGACTGAGCCCTGGGCGGTTGCACCTCTTGGCTGGGGCGGTTGCACCGCCCAGTCTCGCTGGGAGACATAGCCTGGGCGGTGCTACCTCCCTGCCTGGGCGGTTACACCTCCCACAGCAACCTGGGTCCGAATGGGTTGAACCATTCGACCCAATTTGAGTTCTTCAGGGGCCCAATTGCCCCAGGATTAAGCTAATGGGATCACCTCCCATTTCTAACTTAATCAAAGTGCTAACTACGATTATTTCCTAAGACATATTCTGCAGCTTGCTTCGGTGCGTCACTCGCTTCTTCCGGCGAACTTCCGTCGATCATCCGATGAACCCTCGGTGATGCTCCTGCGGACTTCCGGCAAACTCCTGGACTGCGACGATCCACTTGGCAAGTTCCGACGAGCTCCTTTGGCAAGCTTCTGGACTTCTCGGATTTGTTCCCGCAGAACCTCCGACGACTGTCCGAACTTCCGTCGAGCTCTCGAACTCCCAACGTGATCATTGTCATGACTCCGGCGCAACTCCTACTGCATGTCTTACTTTCATCGTAGTTAATCCTGCACACTTATCTCAATACACTGATTAGACAAACAATTGTCAATTGACTTCATCATCAAAATCCGAGATTCAACATATATATTATTTCAATGTCTAACTCATATGTTGATTAGATAAGTACAAATGATGATGTATCAATTGATATGCTAGACTTAGATATATAATTTTTTAAATAAAATATCATGATATAGAAAAATCATGTTAAGGGTCTTTTTTATCTTATTATCTTAAGTAGTAATGAAGTTTATGAAAATTATCAATATGGTACACACAAGCAATCTTTTAATAAATTAATTTTATTTATAAAATTCCCTTAAAGCTTGTTTATAATAGATCTAATAGGTTTTACATAAACTTCAAGTTATTTAGGTTCTCATTATGCTGTTATTTATGGATGATTTTATAATATTTATTTGGATTTTCTTTTTGAAAAAAAAAATATTTTTTTTTTAAATATAAGAATTCAAGTTAAGGGGTTTTTGAAAGAAGAATCAAAAGACTATCCACTTATTATGATAGTGAGTTCATTTTTACAAAGAATAAGATATCAAGAGGAAGCTTATCCACTTAGGTGTTTTTTTTATATAGATATTTTTTTACAAAGAATATGATATGATATTCTACAAAGAATATAGAACTTTTACAAAGATTACAAAGAGCAATTTAAAAAGAATTGCTAAAGTTTAAAATTATATTTTAAGATAATTTTAAAAGTTTTATCTTTTATATAAGTTCGATAAAATAAAATTTTAATTAATTAAAATAAAAAATATGATAAAATTTTCTTGATTTAAGCTATTATTTTATGCCTATAAATAAATATGATAACAAGATGGGTAGGTAAGTAAGTCTTGAGAACTCGGAGTCAAAGTCTCTTGGTTTATGCATGTTCTGCTTCGTCATTGGCTTCTACAAGAGTTCTGATGTGGGGCCTACTGTTAGCCTATCTCCATCTCTGTTGTCTTTGCGTCCTATGGTGCAACCCAATCGTGACGGATCCCGTCCTCAACCAGGAGAGAAAGAGAGATAGAGAGAGAGAGAGAGGACCACAGTCGTCGTCTTTTCGTTCTCTCGGTCTCCTCCTCCTTAACTTCCTCCGTCCCTTTGAGTTGCGTTGGGTTGCGGTCTAGGACTTTGCGCTCTCCAATCTTGATCTCGCCTTCGTGTGGGAGTGCGGGATGGCGGCGGCCGAAGACGAAGATCGTGCGCACGCTGGGGCCGGATTCGAGGTCCGTGGAGATGATCGAGCGGCTCCTGAGAGCGGGCATGAAAGTGGCCCGCTTCAACTTCTCCCACGGCTCCCACGAGTACCACCAGGAGACGCTGCACAACCTGAGGGCCGCCATGGAGATCACCGGCATCCCCTGCGCCATCATGCTCGACACCAAGGTCCGTGCTCATTTACCATCACTTCGTTTTTTATTGTTGTTGTTGTTGTTTGAAGAGGCCGTCGATCTTTGGTCAATGCAGGGTCCTGAGATCCGAACTGGTTTTCTGAGGGATGGCAAGCCCATCCAGCTGAAGAAGGGACAAGAGTTGATCATCTCTACCGATTACGGCATCCGAGGCGACGAGAACATGATCTCCATGAGCTACAACAAGTTGGCTGAAGACCTGAAACCAGATGGCGTTATACTCTGCGCTGATGGGACGATCACGCTCACCGTGCTGTCCTCCGACAGCAGTTCAGGCCTGGTGCGCTGTCGCTGCGAGAACTCCGCTCTTCTTGGAGAGAGGAAGAACGTCAATCTTCCAGGCGTCGTCGTAGATCTTCCTACGCTTACCGAGAAGGACAAGGAAGACATGTTGCGATGGGGCGTCCCCAATAAGATCGACATCATCGCTCTGTCTTTTGTGAGGAAAGGATCCGACGTTATCGAAGCCAGGAAGCTGCTCGGCGACCATGCGAAGTCCATCGTGCTAATGTCCAAGGTCGAGAACCAGGAAGGCGTGGCTAACTTCGACGACATTCTCGCCAAGTCCGACGCCTTCATGGTTGCTCGAGGTGATCTGGGGATGGAGATCCCGATCGAGAAGATCGTCTACGCGCAGAAGTTGATGATCTACAAGTGCAACGTGCAAGGGAAGCCGGTGGTGACGGCGACTCAGATGCTGGAGTCCATGATCGAGTCCCCTCGTCCCACGCGGGCGGAGTCGACCGACGTGGCCAACGCGGTTCTCGACGGCACCGACTGCGTCATGCTCAGCGGAGAGACGGCAGCGGGCGTTCACCCTGACTTAGCCGTGGAGACGATGGCAAAGATATGCCTCGAAGCAGAGTCCTACCTCGACTGCGGTGCTGTCTTCGAGCAACTCATGGCGGCGGCGCCTGCTCCCACGAGCCCCTTGGAGAGTCTCGCCTCGTCCGCAGTCCTAACAGCTCGCTCGGCGAGGGCGGTTCTCATCATCGGTCTCACCAGGGGAGGAACCACCGGGAAGCTGGTGGCGAAGTACAGACCACCAGTGCCGATCTTATCGATTGTGGTTCCGGAGATAACGACGGACTCATTCGACTGGTTCTGCAGCGACGAGGCTCCGGCGAGGCACGGCTTGGTAGTCAGAGGGCTGATTCCGGTGTTGAGCGGCGGAATGACGAAAGCCACGCACCCAGAGACCATCGAAGAAGCGCTCGAGTTCGCCATGCAGCACGCGAAAGCTGCGGGCCTCTGCGAACAGGGCGATGCTGTCGTCGCACTGCACCGCATGGGATCTGCTTCGGTCTTCAAGCTTTTAACCATCAAATGACGGTCGGCAGAGATTGCAGCTTAGGCTATTTTGGCACTTCTCTTTTATGATTTGCT
This sequence comes from Musa acuminata AAA Group, assembly GCF_036884655.1. NCBI lineage: Eukaryota > Viridiplantae > Streptophyta > Magnoliopsida > Zingiberales > Musaceae > Musa > Musa acuminata. The sequence goes on along the minus strand of NC_088344.1, from coordinate 33,910,271 downwards.
CTGAAGCTGAAAGAATTTTGATCCTAATATTTTTTTTAGATAATAACTAAATAGGTCAAAAATCTTATTCGAAATTGGTTCTTTACTACTCAGACTATGACAATTTAATCTTTTTGGTTAATTATTTTATGTTCATGATGAGTTTTTTCTGCTCAAATATTATATCTTTGCAGACACATTTTGTATTTTGGGCTCTTGCCATCTTCCTGTTTTATCTGATGATTCTACAAGAAGTTATTCTAATAGTTCATCCTGTTTAACCTCACTATTTCTGTGTTCTTAGTTACTTCACAAAGCTTCAGTTAGATTGATCATATTGTAGTCAAAAGACATTAGAAATCTTGCCAGTTGACATCTAGAGATCTTTCAACACAAAAGCACATACATAAACACAGAGGAGATGACAACAATATCATATTCTTCAAGAATGAACTTTGGATTAGGGTAGAGACCAACAGAGTGTCTCTCCCAATAAGTAAAGCAAATATGGATAATACCACAACTAATTCCCTACTGATTTCAGTCCTAACACAAGACTTGTTCTCGGAATCCATATGTAGAATACAACATGCCCTCCCAGCCGCATGCCACTTTACAAAGTCCAAGGAGGAAATAAATTGCTGAGATATCCATTGGGCAAGGTGGAAGATGTTTGATGCCAAGGGCAACTGTGAGGTGGATGAACTATATGAAGACTTTAAATGGGGTACTTGTCCTATTTGATACATCGAACCGAGAGAATCGCCTTGATCTGTGTACTTTGAGTCGAATTGCTGGCACCTTTCTGGCCACTGCCTGCCAAATCATTTGTACTGCATCATCTTTCTTGGATGGGTACTGGAATTCATAGTAGCCTTCGACCTCCTTCAACCTTTGCCACATCTGGGTCCAGTCCTCTCGGCTTATACCTCTGATCAATTTAATCAGAAAGCCTTTCTTAACAGCATCAGATGTACGCACAAAGACGCAAAACTTGGAATAGTCAAGGATATCTTCATATGGGAGCTCGATGTCATCGCTGATGATGACCGGGATGCAGTGGCTAGCTATGGCATCAAAGAGTCGATTAGAAGATGGGGTGTCACCGGCAATATTTAGACAGAATTTTGATGCATGCATCCCACGAGTGGCTTCACTGATTCCATTCCCACCAATGCTTCCGAATGAAAAATGCACATCTTTCTCATCTCTCAGAAGATAAAATAGCTCTTGCCGAATTGATCCTCCCTGAACACCGAGTCATCAAAAGAAATTATTAGCTTATCTTGTGAACTACACCAAAAGAAGCAATCAGGTCGAATGATATACTGTTTTCACAATCTTACAGTTCTACTTCTTAAGAGTACACTCAAGATGTTTGTAAAATTTTTGGTTCGAAATGATTTAGAGGTAATTAGAACAACATGTGGAGAATGCTAAAGTGAAATACATTCTCAAAATATCAATTCAGTATCATCAATGTTTAAAAACTATATACTTAAAAGCAACGAAATAGATCAGGAATGAGTTAAAGCACAATTTTCTCAAGTCATCACTCACAAACTAAAATTACAGGCATGTACTTGAGATATTATTGGAAATGAACCCTGTGGTGTTATTTGGCAATGCAAAGCCTAATAATTGGAAACAAGAAAAAAAATGCCCAAGTTTAAGCCAAAGTATGTACCACAAGTCAAGGTGATGGACTAATTATAGAGTGAAATCGATCAAAAGTAAGATCTGCCTCTAGCTATACTTCTTATATATGGACAACAACCATTTTAACTGTCTACTTAGCTTTGTCATAACAAAATAATCATGCGAGAGGAGACAACTATGGTGACCATTGGTTCAACCTAGAAGCTTGGCCAGTAAACTGAATTGTATTTCCTCATTAAACCCAATGCTGCATGTAGCTTCACAGAGTTACACACACTGTTCACAATGACCTAAAACCTACAAAGCAATTCAATTTAGAGTCCTCATGCAAGATTATTCCTAGGAATTGTTGCAGAATCAATTCTGTTTATAATAGCCTAATGTACATAAAGGGTAACGACAATCATTCAAACTTTCAAAATCAACTTTTTATGTTCCAAAATATATAGCCAACCTATCATCTAATATAGTCTTCAAGAGATGAGCTATGGGAACAAGAATGAATTGCTTTTCAAATGCAACTCTTTTCCCTCATTCTGTTTAAGATTTTTCTTATGTAACCCTTGCTCTAATTCTACAATTCATGATAGTTATAGATTTATTAGGATCTACAAACACCGAAAAAGATCAAGCACCCTTGTGAGCAACTATTTGGGCTTATTAAATTATGCTACCGATAAGCATGGTGACAATTTCCAAAAATGTAGATATACATGTCCATTAGGTCATCTTGATACCTTGGTGTGCCAGTAAGCAACTAAATACATTTTTTAAGATGCCACCAACTTTTCTGGGATCATGAGCAATTATGTTTATCCTTGAACATAAAACGGGTGCAGTTTATATAGGTGTTGACCAAAACCAGAATGAAGAATCCAACAGTAGGTAATACATTTCCTAGGTGACTTGAGAAAGTCTACAGCTGCTAAAGATCATTCATGCAATATGATAGGCTTTACCAAACTACTCCAGACTACCATAAAGTTGCCCATCGCTAAAAGTAGGAACATAGCTTATATTCCTCAGGTCATCTCAAAAACATGATCATTGCACTAGATACACGCATGAGGAAATCCAATTTTGCACAGGTATGCTTCCGGTATTGTTAAAGAGGCCAACTTGGTGCTTAGTTGGGCCCTAGTAATTTACCCTTCATTTTAGTACGGTGTATTTCTAAAAGGTTTTTTTTCCAGGCATTTTGAGGTAAGGATTTCAGTCTTAGCTTGAAGGTAGATTAGGTACAATAACTTCAGGCTCAGTGGTGTAACTCATGACAACAGATATTGTTGTCAAAGGTGCTGCCAGATGAGGACACCTAGGACTTGGCTACCTAATCCAAACCTTACTTTGATGGACTAACAAAAAATTATTAATTTCAACAAATTTTGGCCTATAAATGAAGACCAAATGCAGGATACCTGGTTAAAAGAAATTTATCTGTCATTTTTTATCCTTTAGTCTCATACAATCATACCGACTTTCAACTCCCTTCTTGCTAGCCTTTAGGATTGTAGGCTTCCAACTACGTTCTTCTCTATGATCCATTAGGAACAATGAATCAATGTTAGAGAAAAGATCAAACCGAAAACTAGCAAGAATTTTGAGCCTACATTAGTTTGATGGAGTAAATATACAACAACTGGTTTTGTATTAACTTACTGATCAATTTAAAGAAAGTTAATCTTTATAATATAATGCATTACACCAACAAGAAAGCTGATTTCAACACAGACTAATGTGATGCTTTACTAGTTAGGAAAGACATGACATTTCAACTTAATCCTAAATAATGTGGCTAATTCAACGAATCAACAAGTGGAATCATGGGAATAACTATGTCCTGGATGAGCGGAAAATCAGCCGAATTTAATGATCATAAGTAAAGTTTTTAGATGGAATTTGATGATGAGCTACACAGCACAAACAAGGATCTACAAGGCATTTGACTACATCTTTTTTGAGAAGACATTCTTTATGTTTGATCCCCACACCACAGCTTTTGTAATTGCAGATGCAGGTTCTCTCTCTCTCTCTCTCTCTCTCTCTCTCTCTCTCTCTCTTTCTCTCTCTCTCTCTCTCTCGCTCTCAGCAAATATTTTGTTCATTTGAATTAAACGTGTCGATATATGGTTTGTTTGCTATGGACATTCCATGCTCATTTAGCTCACATAGTTGCTCTAGATAAAATCATCGATGATAAATTTTAGAATATTCTTCTCGCTGGATTGTTTATGTATGGCAAACATATTATAGGAAATATATTATCTTTTCATCCCCTCTATTGTTCTGCACATGTAAGAAGATCATTGCTCTTGTCCTCTATGCTGTTCATCTGGATTCAGGCAAGTAAACTGACTCTGACTTAGAAAAAAGGAATTCAGAATTGTTTTCTAGTTAACAACACCTTTGATGTGCTGCACCGTAGACCACTTCTCACACTAGCTCAAAACCCAAAGGAGACACTTGACCAAACTTAGCATCTACAAACCTTTTGTTATGGATTAGTCCAATGGCAAATCATAAGATATGCCAGTTGAAATGATGCATCAACTACTAGTAGTAGGCACGCTTCTGATAAACTTCAAGAAACAAATGATATGCTAGGAAAGAAATTACAATAGAGTAATGTCAACAGCAAAGCACTTACATCTTTCCTGTAGATAGCTCCTTGAAAATACAATAAAGTAGGGCGATCATCAAAGCCAGACGAGTCGTTCACAAAGGTCGTGATCAAATGCTTGTAGGGAGCAATTACGTCTTTCTCCACATTGGCTACATGGGGAAAGTAGCGCCCAAAATCTGCAAGAATGAACATGCATGGCCACAACTTTGTCCGAGCATCTAACATGCTGTTTGGATGGTGTGCCATTATGATGTGATCTCGCCCCCCTGACCTTTTCCACTCCTTTTGAGCTGTTAAAAACTGCACCAACTTCTTCTGCAACAACTTGTTTGTGCTGACTGTTTGAGGTGGAATTATCTTCGAATGCCGATTGTAGCTCAAAGACGAAAAGAAAGGCACAAACACAACATCAGCTTCACGAGAATCCTCAATCCTGACAGCACTGCAAGGGCCACTCCGATCGGAGAATTTTGAAGATAAAAGATCCAGCGTCAGCCAGTACTCAATGCTGTGCTGAAGATTCAACCCACCAGGATAGTCTGGGATCTTGGTCCGTATGTCCGGCCACACACTATTGCCATCGTCATTCCAGCTCATGAGACCAAAGTGAAACTCAGGAGGCAAATCATACATGAAAACCTTCAAGACCGCCTTGCTCGGGTCACATCGCTCAAGCTCTTCATCGGCTGGTCCATTCTGATCCAAGAAAGTCGAGTCCGTGGACAACGGGGGCTCGTCCTCATGGTCCCTTGCAGGGGTGCTCTGGCTCTCGATCATGGAAAAGATCTTCTCTTTCGGCAAAACATGGTTGACGAGGGGCTTGCCAGCGTAACCCCAGAAGAGGAGATAGGGCAGAACCAGGATAGTGGCGAGGGAGAGACAGAACAAGAAGGGTTTCCGGCATACAGGCCAATATGGTTGCATGCTTTTGCTGGCCATTAAGTACTTATTTACCTCACAGGAAAAATACCTAATTTAGCACCATCCGGCTTTTATCCACACAAGGACGAAGAACAGCGGCCAAAACCAATCAAGAAACAGAATCAAACTAATGGAATTCCGGGACTAAAGATCAAGGAAAAGCTGGTTAGAGCGCAGCTACCACTAGTAAATTCCCAAAATGTTGACAGTTCCACTCCGTAAACAAAGAAACATGCGCGTAAACCAAATGAATTCGGGAAAATGTTGGGAACAAAATCTACAAGAAAACATCATCAATCAATCATGTTCCAAACCAAAAGGCAGCCCCCAAAACCCCTACCCAGAACCAAACCGCCCCGTTTCAGCGCCCAATCAAGACGAGCATAAAGGCGCCATTTTGATGATCGAATTTGAACCAAAGAACCCTAAAAACAGCAACCCATATCCAAATCAACAGAAAAAGTGGGAACTTGGTTCAAAGAAAGGGGAAAAGACTTGTGTCTCATGTCGACGGTGAATGTGAGGACGGAAAGGAAGGCATCACCATCAAAATCGATTCTTGAAGCTGCTCTTCGTACGGTGAGCAACTCGGATGGTTCCCTCTCGCTCGATTGGCGGAGATTTCGGACCTCTCTGTGGATGCGGGCTCTTCCGTCTCCACCACACGGCCATTCGACGTTTCGTAACAGAGGAAGAGAGAACATAAACAACACTACTTTGCGACAATATATATATATATATATATTATCGATTCTTTTTATTTATTTATTTATTTATGAGGAGATGGGATAGAACAAGTTCAAAGTTTCTTATGTTAAATAGAAAGATATAAATTGTTATATATCATCTCTCAATTCAACGGATTGAATAAATTAAAAAAATAAAAATAAAATCTAAACAAGAAAAAATAAAAAATCATTTGATGCATTATGTATTCATATTCGTATCAAATCAATTGATTTTAATGAAAAAATTAAATAAATAAAATATGCTAAAAATCTCTAAACATTATATATATATATATATATATATATATATATATATATGTGTATATATATATATATATATATGTATGTATATATATATATATATATATATACATACATATATATATAAATATATATGTATACATACATACATATATATATATATATATATATATATATATATATATATATATATATATATATATATATATATATATATATACATATATATATATATGTCTTCCATCTATGTAATGGAAGCAAATTTCCAAGAATAATCTAAAATATAAATGAACGAGTAGTTGATCAGTTGATGACAATATTTAAGGTAAATATATAATAGCTGAGATTAGATGAAGCCTCGATAGATACGAAAATGAGAGATAATCTATTAATGGATTAATTATAAATTAACTCTTATAAGTAGTTATTTTTAGTATTTTAATCTTTATATTTTTAAAAATTATATTGAGATTTATGTACTGAAACATTTAATCCGTTGTTTTAATAAAATATTTTTTAATCTTATAAATTTATTTTTTAAATTTTATATAGGATTATTAATATTTTATTTTCGTAAGTATAGGGATCCCAATATAATTTTATTTTTAAAAATATAAGAATCGAAATATTAAGAATGTTAAGCCAAGATTAATTAATTAGAGATAATACAGTCAAATAAATATAATCTGATACAAGTAGAGATATTATTTGAAATAAATATCAAAGGTGGGAAAAGATTTATATAAGGTAATCGAATTGAGATTTGAATTAAGCCGTCTTAAGTTATTTATTTTAGAAAAAAAATATATGAAAATATTGCCATATGTTCATACAACAAATGCTTGCGCCCATTTCAGAAGTGGCAGTGATCCTAATAACTTTTCTAATCAAATTAAAACAGTAAAATAATATAGGTCAAATTCAAAAAATAAAATAAGTTTTTTATTTTTTCTTAGCTTAGTGTTTTTTCTTTTCTGAAACATGAGATTACCCATGGGTTGTGTGTCATTGTCATCTTTGCTATTCATTTGTCGTACCCTTATCTTATCATCTCCGTTCTTTGTTTATTTTTACTTTTATCATATTTGTCCTCATTTTTATTCGTCTTTAAGATAAAATGATAATATCTTACCCTTTTTTTTTTAATTCTATTATAAATTCTAATCGTAAATATAATTACGGGATCTTCGCTTACTACGAACATGAGCATCATATCATATCGACTCGTACCTCGATCACATTCTTATGAGATTATCTATCTCGATCGTTTTGACATTAACAATATACGAGAGACGTAGACAATTCGGATGAGGACGTAAACAATGAGAGCATGAAACCATAAAAAAAAAATAATGATCGATGGGATAAAAGTCAGGAGTATTTAAAAGAATACAAATATTTTATAAAAAAAATCTTGGGGAGAAAAAGTGAAAATTTAATTTTTTTTTAAATTATTCAATAGTATAAAACAGTACAGCAAAAACTTCATCAGATCACAATAACAAATGGAGAGAAGAGAGGGAGACAGTAAAAGGGCTTTTCACTGTTCATGCGCTGCATTACATATCCTCCTCCCCAGAATCCCATGCCGTGCCGACCCAGTTCATCCTGCTGCTCCAATCTTCTCGTCTTCCTGCAGCTCTAAGGTAGTCCCAAGTGCACTCGAGCACTGGTCCTTTCATTTCCATGGCGTTCTCAGCATAAAGAGACATCAAAGGTGGAACAAGATCCTCCCAAGATTGACCTGCGTCCAGTTGAAACATGCCAAGTGGTCAAACGCATTAAACACCTCCTCTCCTCCCCGAAGCGCGCCAGAAGACGGACATCCGGCATCTCGTGCAGTGTGCTGCGTCTCAGAGCGCACATGCCTTCCCTGACCTTTTTCGCCTCTTTTTGCCGCACCATTTGACCACCTTTCCGAGCCCAAAAAGAAGGTAAAGAGGGGGGAGCCCTTCTTATATGGATGCATTGGGAGCTCCTCTTGCTCTCCTTACAATATTCACCTAGCGCATCTCCTCCTGCCTCCATGCTCTGCTCTCCAATGGCCAAGTTGCTTCCGTTGATGATGCTTTTGCTTCTTATCTTAGTCTCTTTGGTCTCATGCGAGGTAAGGCTAGCTGATGCAGCATGATGCCATGCATCTAGGCAATGCAACACACTTGTATTCACCACTCAACCTTTCGTGCAGATTGTCCTTGAGGAGGTGCAGGATGATGATCTGTTTCTGAACGCCCAAAAGGTTAGGCTCTCTGCACACGACACTTAGATCATCTTGTTGGGTTCAATTAGCTTTAACTTGGGATTGCTTTGGATGTGATGCAGAGACAATATGGATCTGGGAGCCTTAAAAGCTACCGTAAGCTTTTGTTTACATGTTGATCGATTTCCATTTCCTCTAGTCTTTGGTGAACCTTTCCATCTACAGAGTGCCCTGGTGAGTGCACAAGGCGGTGCTCCCGGACGCAGTACCACAAGCCATGCATGTTCTTCTGCCAGAAGTGCTGCAGAAAATGCCTGTGTGTCCCTCCAGGTTTCTACGGGAACAAGCAGGTCTGCTCTTGCTACAACAACTGGAAGACCAAGAGGGGTGGTCCAAAGTGCCCTTAAATTGATCTATCACCTGCTTGTTTCTTGATCTACTGGTTTCTGTGGCTGTATCAGTTAGTATATGAGCAGGTCACATTTTGTGAGTAGAGCTACTGGTGGGCATTCTAGGGTTGTTTACGTGAGTGTCTGTAGTAGGCTGGTCATATATTAGTCTTGAACCAGTGTGAGTTTGATGTTTTAGTGGAACTATATGGTTTGAGATTCTTCTTTCTTTTGGTGTTCCTGATCTGGTTTTGTTTACTTGGCTGCACACCAGAAATTTAATGGTAGTCAATGGCTCCAACGTAATCAATAGAACATATAGATACTAGTCATGGTGACCCAGTAAATGCTGCAGTTCTTCTCTGCCTCCTGCTTCTTGTAATTTCACCCCCTTTTATGTTTCATGAAACAGATGTTTAGCTTGTTCTTCCTTCAGTTTTGATCAGGAGGACAGGCCAAAACTGGTCATTTTGGTGGAGCTGCAACTAGTTACTTTACATCTTTTACCCCATTGCAAGCTTTAACTCTTGTTCTCAATAGAACTGCTAACACCATTCTTTCTTACCCCGATGGTGTTAAAACTTGGTTCTTGTTAATTGCTTTCACTTGTTTGAATGCAGTACAAGGCCTTGTACTAGAAGGCTGATGTAATTTGCCAACCATTGGTAGAGGTCTGGATGTATTGAAACTCTTGTTGATATGGGCAACTGTTACCAACTCAATGGAATGCATGCATAAAATAAGCTGTGGCTGGGATTTAGCTCAATGATTGTGCTACCATTAACATTTGGTGTCACCTTTACTGGAAGAGGTCATTGTTTCTGTGGCTAAATGGAAAGGCAACATGCTGATTGAGAAGCTTGCAACTATCATACAGTTGCAAGAGAAATTACAGGTCACATCTAGAGGATCATGAAAGCAAAATATTCTGCTGCAGTCTTGATGTGTTATCTAGGTCTCCAGTTCATGTTATAAATATGGAGAATGGTGCAGAACTAGAAAATGGCTGGTAAATCAAACATTCAAACTGGACTACTCAAAAGATCTGTGGATGTGGAATTGAATATACATGTCTGCAGTGTGTCATATCTGCAACCTTTATGTTCTTGAGAAGCCCATTAGCTCAGTAGCTTCTAGCACTTGAATGTGTCATATCTGCATTGGCTCTCATACATGTGAGATCATACATATTAGACATTGTGCCTTGACAAGGATTTGATGACTCAGAAACAGTCTCAAGAAATATCAACATCCAAGACATCAATGTTCAATTTTCTTCTTTCATTCACCACTCAATTTGGTAGTACTGTTATGATCTGTGTGAACTGGTAGTGTCTCTTTCATGGAATTCAATTGCACATGCTTAATCAAAGATGGCTGACACAGAAGTATGAGTATGGTATGTGCAACCAGTAAGATTTTGTTTTAGAATGTTTTATGTCATCTTCAATCAGTTTTAGCTGATTGAAGTGTTCTGAGAAAAATCAAGATGAAACAACAGGAGCTTTTTATTTGTTGGCTTAAGCAAAAGAAATCACCAGTTTAAAAAGGGTTCCAGCAAGGAATGAAGATGGTGGCCTCACATGCAGAGTGCTCTGTCAGGGTTGCTGTGATTCAAGCTGTCATCTTAAATTTCTCAACACCAGTTTCTTTCTTCTTTCCTTTTTTTAGGCTCAATCATATCAAGTTTGCTCAATGAATGGGAACCACTGCAGTGCATTGAGAAAATGACACATGTTGATGCATCTGAGTTCAGTCTTCATATTATATCTGAGATCATACAGAAAATTCATTCACTATGTTACATTTGAGGCAAGAACCAAAGCTGCACATTAGCTTAGCACATACACCAAGTAGAAAACACTTTTTGACCCTCATTAATGTATTTTGTATCAGTTGCATGACCAGTGGATTGTCAGATGAAGGCATGGCTGATGGAATCAATATACCCCACTGAGAGATCTACCTGCCTTGCAGCTTCATCAAGAAGCCAATTCTCCAGCGCTGCCAAGGGAGGGTTTTGAGTGTCGAATCTTTTCTTTCCGTCAGCACAAGCTGGGGTAGACTGAGACCCATAAAATGAGGCTTCTGCTGATGGTTCCTCCCAAGCAGGGAGCAACTGTTTAAGCTCTTCGTTGAAGAGAGGATGACAGCTCTCCTGATCAACCTTCATTTGGATCCCATGGCACGTTAGATCTTGATCTGGAGCAGTAGGTTTAGCCTTTGGAGAGCACCTCGTCCATCCTTGGAGAAGCCTCGAGATGTTGTGTGTGCTCGAAGCATATGATGAGGAGCTTAGATCGGATGAAGGGAGATTAGAGTGATAAGAATTCCCACTTGCATTGTTGTTGTGGCATCTTGATATCATGATCTCAGGGCATCCGTTGTTTGAATCAGATGAAGTGGTGCAGCCAGTGGTTGCGACTTGATGCTTCTCGATCTTCTTCTTCAGGTGGGTGTTCCAGTAGTTCTTGATGTCATTATCTGTTCTCTGAGGAAGGTAAGAAGCTATGGCTGCCCACCTGCAGTAAGAGTCATCACAAGGATCAACCCGGAGCTGCAAACTATGTCACCATGATCGATGGAGATGATTGATGTAGATCTACTTGTTGCCTAACAAAGATTGGAGATGAACGATCAATCCCTCTTCGCTCTTAGTGAAGTTGCCACGCTTGATTCCTGGTCTGAGGTAGTTGGTCCATCTTAATCTGCAGCTCTTACTGCATCTCATCAAACCTAGAATTCAAGAGCAGAAATGGAGTCCATCAAACATAGCATTTGGCAGCCGAAGGAAGAAAACCAAAGATACAGAGGGGCACTTTTCACCGGTGTTAGCAGGCACCGATCTCCAATTCCCAGGACCATGCTTCTGTATGTAGGATACCAGTATGGTGTCTTCTTCCTGCGTCCATGGACCTCTCTTGATGCCAACCTTATCACAGCATTGAGACCTGCCCATCCTTCTCCTTGTCTTCTTCTGTGTGCAAAGGAACATGTGAGTGTTTATATAGGATGACTTGTGGAGGAGGATCAGCCATCATTTACATATCCTATCTACCTCTCTGACTCATTTACTTGTGCTGCTTTTTTTGTCTTTTTGCCTTGAACAAAGTCAGCTGGGTTTTTCCCTTTCTTTCATTTCAATTGTGTGCTTCCATTGTCACATGAATCAGCAAATTATCTTCTTCATCTTTCCAGTTGTGGGTTGAGAGAGAACCTCCCAATTAATGCATGGAAATTAATTGAGGTCCCCTTTCCATGATACTGATCATCTACCTGAAGGGGGCGGTTTTCTTTTCTATTAACAGCAATCTTGGTTTGACCACCATAGGTGTTCTTGTCGTGGTAAACTTATTTCATCATCACAATAACTCATGCAGACTCTTTAGGGTCATGACACCAATCGACATTCTACAGAGAGAGACACGAGAGACACTGCCACAACCACCATATGGTTGCTTATGTATACACAATTATTTCGATATGGCTTTAAATCAGACGAGTCTGAATCAAATCGATCGAATTAAACGTTATTTATGTTTTGAAAATGGATCAGACCTAATATGTGTCAATTGATTGATGAGTGACCGACACCACGATAATAGCTTTCTCACAACATTATTGGAAGATAGCAATCATAATATCTTATTCAGAGAGAGAGAGAGAGAGAGAGAGAGAGACAGAGAGAGAGAGACAGAGAGTATACGTGGGAGGATTTGGGAAGGGGGTCCGTGGTGGCTTCGGAGCCCGGCATCGGGTGTGAGTAGGTGTCGGGATCCCAAGCGTCACGGAATTGGATATGTGATACGATAGCGTCGCTTCTGGTCTTCTCGCTAATTTGCAATGTGATAAGCATGAGGTCTCGTGACCACCCCATTCAATAAGGAAAGCTACGGATCTCCACAACGTGGCTGTCACCTCTTGGATGGCAACTTCCACGCATTCATATCACCGGCAGAATTAGCGGTTCGGGTTGATCTCAACTTGACCCCTTCTCGTGCCGGATGCAGCCTGTCATGCAGTATATATATTATATACATCTGATGGGTACAACTACAAACAAAACCAATCAAATGCACCAACTTATAAAACATAATACAAGCTGATATAGCCCATAAAGATCACGTAGGCAGTACCTGCTTTTGCTGAAGGTGTCACCTGTTCCTTTGAGCAAAAGGTTTGAGCTGCCCAAGACGAACAAGCAGGACATGGGATCCCACAACTAAGTGAAGCTGGACACCAGCCAGAAAAATAAGGTTCCAAATCTCGGCTACGCTTCATTTCTTCTGTCATTTGTCTGTGAAAGAATAATTGTAATTTGCTACAAAGTGAATACTACGTGTACAGGTACTCCCAAGAAATGGAGAGCAAAAAATCATACAGGCATCCGAGTAACTATGTAATGTCCCTTTTCCAGGTCATAAATTGTCTTCAACCTTGGTCTTCGCCAATTCCATACATAAAGCACAGAAAGAGTTACTAATAGAAGAATTGCAAACAATGAAATGAATGTTAATGTATCACTCCCAGCAATGTTTGTGATGGTTTCTGCACCAGACTCGGTTTCCACCACCGTTTGCAGAATGAATGCACCCAGTGTCCAATCGAGAGGACTGCTTCCGGTGGGAACAGCAAACCCTATCCTGCATCCAGTAATTTGGATTTGAGTAGAGGGAAGTTTTCTTGGGTGACCACAAACAGTTTGCTGTTAAATGAACTGTTTTAACCAAGATTGGGATAGTTATAGAGCAACACCATATCTTAAAAAGACTTCATGGATGACTCAACAAACTTGTAGCCAGCAATCGATTTGATGTTGACCAACTCCTCCAGTGCGACATTTTATCAAACACCAACTTGTTATGAAAAGCATTGCCAAAAACATGAAATCTATTTGATACGGTAGCACTAAGCTAATTTTGTCAAATCCATCACATTGCCTTCACACTGGAGTGATATCTATGGTGTATAAACCATCTAATGTAGGTAACTAAAAGTAACATGACCACCATTTATGATAAAGATTTGAGGAACATAAATATATAGAAAGGCCAGTTAAAACAATGAACTTTAGAAAGAAGCACATGTTTATGGTATCCGTGTAACTTCAAAGTTTGAAATCACTATTTCGAAAATCATTTCTCTTTGTTTTCCATGTCAAGTGAACCAACATGCAACTACCTTCACAGCATAGCCACAAAGAGAATTACATGAAAGACCATATATAAAAGCAGATAACTATTGTATGGGGCAAGTACTAGAGATGTTTGTCTTAAGATATCCATAAATCTACCAATGCATTTACTCACAGAAGGAGCTACACTTCGAGCAAATTTTATGTTAATGTATGATCACACACGCACGATTATAATAGAGGATATATTAAATGGTATTTCTCCTAAAGACTCCATAGTATAGGCAAATGCATGCTCCTATAACTTCCAGTTACAAACACTAAATATGATAGCATGGAAGTGGTGTAATATTTACTCATCAATGAACATCGAATGGCTTCTAAAACCAAGAATGTTGCTGGAACTAACAAATCACGTGAATGCATATTCCATCTCAGCATGTACTTATCAGTATCACTGTGATCATGATTAGATTGTTTTGAAGCTTCTTTTACGTGATAAGACAACATCATTTGAACCAAAATGAGACAAAGAAGTTTACCGCTTTTCCTCCATAGGAATTCCAAGACCATCATGTAGTAGCGACACCATAAAAGCAGATGAAAAGCAATATTTTTTCAGGTCCATCTCATCAATGCCAAAGTGTTCCTCTTTTAGACTAACCCAATGATCCTCGCAATAGTGACGTCCAGCAGCTTCTACATCTGATAAAGATGCCTTTGGTGTCATCCCAAACAACTAAAGAAGGCAAATAATTAGAAAACACTACATATTAATATGCAAGTTTGATTACATAATTATAAAAATAAAAACTAAAAGGTTTAAATTCGATTAGAAAGCATTAAGTAATTTGAAAAGCATCAGCTACATACCTCTGAAATGTAGAAAAATTTCTCAAAAGCAAGTTGTTGTCCTTGCATATCAGCCTTAAATCTTTGTAAAATTTCACCTAGAATGGTGAAAAAGATCTTTCAGTCAAAGATTCAAAAAGATGATAAAAATTTCATGGTCATAAGATTTGTGAGAAATGAAGCATCCAAGTGTTCAATTTTTGATAAACACAGATAAGAACCACTTCAGGATTATATTCCACAACTTTGGATCTAGCTGTATAGTAACCATTCAATACTCCACATCAACAATGCAAAATTCTTGCAGTTTTTGCCAAGGTTTTACAAAACAAAAGGAGAAAGGTAACTTGGAGCTTGCCAGCAATTTAGGCACAAGGTGGGGGGGGGGTTAGTGGAGCCCTAGGGGTCAACAGTATCCAGCCATAGAATTTGCTGGTGGTTCTAGATGCTACTGCTCCTATTTCTCCTATTCCATCTGCATTAGATGATGGAGATTTATCCTTGGCCATTCCATCCTGCAGCCAGTGTACTCTAATTTCCTTAAATTTCCATTTTCTCTATCCTTCTCTTACTAGAGCATCAACAAATTGGATTCAGGCAAAAATGGAATGGAACATATAGTGACTTAAAATTATGTAAAGAAAATCCAATGAAACCAATATGTCAAGCAACTGAACCACTAAAACACCTGATTTTACTTCCACAAACATCCCTGCTTCAAAACCAAGGACCTTTGAGGGATGCTGGGGCTCAGTTTAAGAACCTAAGGACAGCCCTGTTGTGGCTCAGGTTAAGCACCTAAGGACAGTACCTAAGGCATTTTATTGACCCACTTTTCCAAATAAGGAAGATAATGGTATAAACTACTAGATGATGGACACAGTAATTTTAAGGTTCTTAATCAGCACAACAAACTATTCTGTTGCAATGTATTTCCTCTAATGACATAGCAGCACTATCTTGACTCGATTGTACTAGGGTGATCTGAGAAAAAAGATCCAAATCATAATTGATAATTTCTGCAATGCTATAGACAAATTGATTTAATGTCCGGATCCCAAGTTGTGTAACAATAGATTAGGCCACTATTACATGTGAAAATAGGAATATAATGTTTATAGATCACACCTCTGTTGAGTACAGAAGCACAATGTAGCCTTAAAATCACAACAGAAGAACTAAAACAAAAATAAAACAAAAGGTCCCAACCATAAGGGTACAATTACATAAATGATTTCTTGCCCTCAAGCTCTACTGAGGACAATATCATTGGTCAAACTAAAAGCTATCAAATATCTTTCTACTGTTTCTAATAAAGTAATTTTCGGCTCCTCTGCTACTCCTACACACCATTGTTTCTCATAGACTCACCTTGTTAAGCAGTGCAGCTGTAAATCTGTTTCCACTATGTGATCCTCAATCAAATAGTACCCCTAATTGTTCACAAATCTAAATATTATTTGTTTTAACTATTTCTAGTACCCCTAACTTTCTGTGTTCATATGATCCAAAATAAATTTGTGTTGGCTATTAGTTGTCTAATGCAAACCTCCCTTTTACATGACCAGGGACCAGCAGTGGAAAGATGTAATAATAAGCATGACAAGAGAAATCGCCAAAAAAAGAGAAGAAAACTTCAGAAAAAATAACCGAATAATATATAAAATACACAATTGCACATCAGTAATCTACCTTGTTGCAGGAACATATAGGCCTTCGATCTACATGTAGCAAAATTACCCTCTACATCATGTGAGATGTTCTTTTGAAGTGCATTTGATGTTGCAATAGAACTTCGATTGTACCCTTTAGGAATGCATGAAGACCTGATAGGTCCCTCAATACTGCCTGAAGCTGCAGAATAAAGAAGGCTTCAATATAATCATATAATTCTTTGTGCCCTCTACAAAGAAAACAGACTGACATGCAAAGCTTGAGTTGCAGATAAATCATAGGTGTCTAGTTTTTGTTCAAAATTTTCAAATCTTTATGAAAAACTGAGCAATAACAGCTAGATCAGCATTGCAGATGCTCTTGCTAGTGATTTTTGGTTCCTCCCATATTTCTGGTGTCCAACCAAAAATGCCCTTAAGAACGAGACTTTGGGTGCTTTTCTGATGGCCTTTGGTAATAGAATGTCAGTGCAACTTGAGAATGCACACTAGCTATTTTCTAACACAAGAAATTAGTTGTAAAGAGCCCCAAAAATAAAGAAAAAGCTGAAATACATGAGAATTTTGTGTAAAGCCAAATAAGGATAACAATAATGTTCAAGAGAATTTGATGGTTCAAGAAAGGAGGGTGGTGGTAGGAAATGTCTACAACTGAATATTGACTGATAAATGAAGTACATAAAATTTAATACTCAAAATTTAATTATCTAGAATATAAGAGTTGAGCTAAGAGAAATAATTTAGATAATTTGGCAAAATAAAACTAACATCAGAGAAGAATTTTTATAAGAATTAGTGGCCAAGGATGAGGATTTAAGTACTGAAAACTGTTCCAAGCTAAAATCCACTTACAAACCCCAAAAGACAGATTGTACTTAGGATCTTCACCATGGCATTCTGCCTCTGCCATTTGGAGCTTCAACTACATAATTTTATTGATAATCATAACAACAATGGTTGAAACATAATCGTACTTTACTTGTTGAAGAAGCAGGGATCATAGACAGCTTTACTTAATGGCTCATTATTAGCTTCTGTAATAGGACCATTTGATTTCTGGTAGATGAATATAATAATTTAAGATCTATCGACTTTTTTGTCTCCAACTTGTATAATGACAGAAAGACCTTTGTCTATTGTTTTGCAAGTGTCCTCAATATCATCAGATTAACTATTGAATCAAATGTTACCTATGTTCTATGGTTCTTTTAAATTCAGGTAGACATTTTGCATATACTATTAAGAAAAAAATTCATGACTTAAATAGTTCCATATAAGTAGCAAACACCCTCCATTCCTTTGTCCACACATGTGAACCTTGCTCTCAAGTCCCCAGTTTTCACAGCTAAGGCTAGGTCGATGATGATACTATCTTAGGAAGCTCACCTGTTGCCACAATGCTGGAGTTACGTAATTCTGTCAATGATTCCCATGCTAAATCCTGCGCATAGTCAACAATAACAGGCCTTTAGTTCCAACATTATGACATAAATAAAAGAAAGCACAAGAAAACTTCACTATTTAATCAGACAAGGGCCCTGCCATATTTGCTGAATTACTCATCATGATATTACTATGAACAAGTTAACATATAAATGGCATTTCCAGCTTGAATTTTTAACCAAAAAAAGGTACTGATTAAAAAAAGACAAGAAAAAGGTACTTACTTTCAGAAATACAAGAGATTTGCCTTAAAAGAATATAAAGGTACTACAAAAAAAACACTTGCAGCATACAAATATAAAGTTAATGGTATGATCATAATAATACAACAAATAAAAGATGTTAAATACTAAATTTGATTGCTAGGATTGATCTGATAATCAATAAAATCCATTAGATTAATCATTATCATCATCCTTTTCCCAAAAATATAAGGCCACCACAGAACATACTTAAAAAAAGAGATTTCCATGGAAGATTTGACAAAATATTATAATAGCTATCAACCTAACAATTGAATGATCAATAGAAGCTAAGTTTGAGTATAAGAAAAATCTGCCCAAAAACCTAAAAGCTTAGTTGGCTTACGAAACAATGTACTTAATGGTTGCATTTAGATTAGTTCGCTAATGGAGCAGTATTCAAACAAAAAATGACACACTTTGCAGAAAGCAATACTCATTTCAACGGCACAAATTAACAAAAACACAGACAAATCGAACGTTCAAGTATCCAGAAAAAGATGAAACTTAAATTCTTCTTGAACAGTTCAACTTTTCACTCTTTGACTAAAATCAAGATATTGTCTTAGTTCTTTATTGTATCATATTTCTGAAGTTCCACACAAGTACTCATTTTGAGGCCTGTCCTTGTAAACCTTTCAAAGTGTCACCCCAGACTCAGCATCCTCACATATGAGCTTCGTCATTTCTTCACTTCAGAAACATTGTATCATATTTCTGAAGTCCCACAAGAAAGCATCATACTAATTTTTAATGTATCAGCATACTACCAAACCAAGAAATACATGGTCATTAAGATTTTGACTTGAGTAAAACGTAGGTATTAAAAACATCAGCTCATTCAACTAGAAAACTATATTTCAATTTGCATAACAAAGTTCCACACATCGAGTTTATAAAATTCCTAGAATAAATTATCTAAATCCTCAAATTTGATATTTGTAAGGGATTTTTTTAACTTAACAACAAAAATGAACATTAATCACTGTGGATAAATAAATCACAATGAAACATAAACCAGACAGTCAAATCACAATTTGACTTGGAAAATAAATCCATGAGTTACCATCATGTGTTACCTGACCAGCTTGGTGAATACTTTTGCAGTAAAGGTTATAAGTAACACCAGGCAGTTTAAGCATCCGAGAGTATTCCAAGGGAGGTGGCTCTTCTGGAACAAATGTAATCTGCACGTGAGAATGACTTTAGTAAGAAAACATGAGTTTTAAGAGAGCATTTTATTGTATATGTCAGAACCTAAAAGAAGTTACAGCCAGTAATATTCTCAAATGCATCATCTATTTTGACATAAACAAGAAGTGGGCCAAACCGCCAAAGATTGAAATATTATGAGGATCCATAAATTGATAACTCACATGCCAAATCTACTGAAGATAATATTATGAATCTTAGTCATTAATATACCAAACCATAATTAACCCCATGGCTGACCAAGTAACCGACTAGTCAACCATTGGCTGGCCCAATAGATGTGATATCCATCCCCCTCATGGGTTGTCAGGATTCAATTCCTCAAATGTGCATAATTGTGCCTAAAGAAAAAGTACCACATTTGAATTCTGTCTTATTATATTCCTCATCTCTTCAATTTCTCCCATCCAAAATTTCTTTTTCTCCCCATAACCGTCAAACTTGGAGATGTCAAAGGATGAGCAAGAAGGCAACGCGAAATGACATATACATACTGGTTGCTGGAGAAAATCATCGTCGGATGTAACCATCACCAAAGAGGAAAACATTCAAGGTACAAGTTGTCCCAGCCAAGAAACCTCCTTCTCCTCTTCCTGTATATTCATGTTCTCTATCTGCCTCAAGATAGAGCTTCATATTCATCCTCACTGTTGGTAGCCATGGTTGTTGACATATAATATATCATGCAATAAAACTTAAATAGGTGAGGGTAGAGAAGAGATGGGTTGATCAGCCTTGAATTTAGAGGTAGATAGTTGGATAATGTAGATAAGGATGGAAAGTCAAAGAATTAGGGATCACCAGACAATGCTAGTGAGGTTATAGCAGCAACAGCTGGTGGTGGTTGACAGCAGAAGCCAACAGTCAATGGTTGCCATAGACTGGCAGCCACCCATAGCCAGGAACAACCGGGTACAACAAAGGCTGCAACCAGACACACCACTAGCTGGTGGCTATAGGTGGATCACTGTCAATGAGCAATCATTAGAGCAGCATCAGCTGACTGCCAGATGAGGCTGGCTGCTGTGACAGGTTGACATGGGATGATCAAATTGTTGATCATTAAAAGCTTACTTTAGCTGTCAGCTCACCCCTAGGTTATCACCAATTTGTAACAGCAGGTCACCAGCCGATTGGTTATTACAGTGGCAGCCGGTGGTGGAATGGGGATTGTGACAGGTTGCAATGGGGGCCATGGCTGCTGCACCATTGGTTAGTCATAGTAGGTGTGTCACGGTCAGTGGGCAGCTGGATGATTGGCCGAGTCACTGGCCATGAACCAAGATATACACTAGGGCTCAAGCCATAAGTGATATGGAACATGTATTTGGGTTACGTCTGACTGATTGGGCAATTTACATGGGTCTAAGTTAAGTGGGCCAAGCCCAAACATATTTGATTTAGGTTCATTTCTAAATCAGGTTAGCTGTAAAGTTCATGATGTATATGTAATTTTTATCAGGGATCCGTTCATAAAATCTAGGGATTGATTTTGAAAACCAGGGACTGTTCTATAAAACCCCATGTATAAGTCTGTAAAGTTTTGTGCACTTGATTGTAACAATAAGGTACTGAACTATAATTTGACAATAACTTTCAATTTTTAACCAATTTGTTGAAATATCTAGCATATTACAGATCCTTCAATTGAAAATTCTTTTGGCATCAATTTATTACATGACGTAATAATATACTATTATGTTTATTTGCTGGAAATGTAGATTCAGATTTTTTGGCTACCGTAGAATTTTATTAAAGCATGATTTCAATATGATAGTTCCCTGTGGCATGGTGTATATGAAATTGACAATATATCACATTATGGGACCATTTATTTTATAATATTTGTGGAGGAAAAAAAACCTTTTTAACATATTTGGATGGATGTTCTGTAATCCTGAAGAAAAGGTAGACTAAAGCTAGTAAGGTGATTTCCATAAGGAATTAGTGTGTTGCCAAGAATATCAATGGTTCATTAGACAGTTCCCCATATCCACAAGAGAGACATATTTCCTATATGGTAGGTAGGACAACATTCCATCAATAGGTGGAACAATATATTGTGAGATGGAGTGATTCCTGATGTCTATAAGAGAGATCATCTCATCCCAAGAAAATTAAAGAAGCCACATACCTCATGTCCATAAGTAAGATTTCATCATTTTTAGGTGATTGGAGAGGTTCAATGTGTAGCTAGGCCTGTTGATGGGTGTGATTTATTATACGAGAAGATTCCTTAGTTACGAAGGATAAAATAAACAATTACTTTGAGACGCTTTATTGTGTCTCCCATCCGAAAGTAGGAAATAATCTCCACATCCCTCCTCTATCCCTTTATTCTGATACTAAAAAATTACATCTCCATGCATATTTGTGTGCAACCGTTGGATGGTCATGTGATGAGAACATATAAATACTTGCATCATTAACATAAGATTTTGGCCAACTGAGAAAGAATGCATAGCAAAACATATGAAAAATATATCATTTTTTAAATCAACAAAATGACAAGTATAAGAAGGAAAATACTTCACAGGATTAAATTGTATAAACATGATAACCTGAGCAGAAGCCCCACCAAGTTCAATTATCCCCATAGTTTCCTGATGATTCCCTCCTAATGTCCCAAGGACATAGTTGGCAGCTATCCAAGCATAGATACCTTTTTGTTGGCCTGCAGTACAAATTCAAAGTTTTATCTTTTAATTAAAGGTCTGTGAACCAGCATTGCTTGTAAAATGCTTCAAGTTGAATCAAATCTACAAGAGACAAGTAGCAGACTGTGGATAGGAGCACATCCTACTGAGTTAAACCTAATGAGTTACTTACGAATTCTATAAGTTGAATCAAAGCCTGACGTGTATAGTACAGCAAAGCCCCCCCCCAAAAAAGTTATACAACATGTGCAAACCAACAATTAGAATGAAACATTCTGAGTTACTCATGAATTCTAAAAAAAGTTGAAAACAGTATCGGGAAGTTAAAAATAATGTCAAATCATCATGCCCCAGATACGCTGATCGGTGATCCATGGATGTGCTACAATGGCAAAGATTACCGATTGTGCGCCATAAGGGTTATATAACTACCAAAATGCTAAAGCACATACAAAATTCTATGATCAATAGTAACAATTGTCCTGCTGATTCACAATATTCTAAGACTAGATGTATACAGAAAGAAATGACATCTATAGTTTAACAGTCGCTATATAAGAATAAAGAGCATAGTTCATCTGTGTAGGCTGCCCTCCTTGTTCTAGTTGGAACATTGTGAAAAGTTGAAGAAAAGAGTGTATTCTTGTGTGACTGTCACGCCATAGTTATAACGGATAACAAATTGCTAATACAATTGGAATCTATAAAACAATTTGATGCCGTTCCATGGATAAAGTCAACTGAGTGAACATGAAAGGAGAAGCAAAAGCGAACAGACGAACCAGTGATGGTGGAAACCCAATCATCCCTAAACATGAACCCAGACGACCTCAGCACCTGCCTGCAAGATTCCAAGATCGCCGTCCTCACGCGCAACGGACAGCTCCCCAACCCTCCGTTCTCGATCAGCTGCACCTTCGTCGTCCTCCACTCCGCCGTCGGTACCCTCCCCTTGGCAAACTCCAGAAGCTTCAGAATCGACCCACCAGCCTCCTCCGGCGCCGCAGCGAACGCAACCAACCCGGGCTTCACCCGCATCGACACCGACCCCTTGCCATCGAAGCCAACAAAAGGGATCCTCCCCTCATTGAGGAACTCGAAGACGTGGATCCGGGATCCGGATGAGCCGGCGTCGATTACGAGGCCGAAGCCCTTGGGTCGAGGGGCATCGAAGTGGGACGAGAGGTGAGCGCGGCCGGCGGCAGCAAAGAGGTAGAAGAGGAACGGAAGGATCAGGAGGCCGGCAGAGAGGATCCAGCGACGGTCACCTCCGCCGCAGAGTGGGGTGCGGGGGGCCGGGGGAGGGGGCGCGTAGTACAAGCGGGGGTGGAGCTGGGTCCGGTGCGGGGGGAAGTAGGCACCGGCGGAGGAGGACGAGGAAGCCCGGGATTGGAGGGAGGAGAGATCCATGGAGGACGGGGATCAGAGTATGGGTGGGATTATTCCGGGTTCCATCTGCTAGGGTTCCCTCTCTTCCTCTTCCTCCTCCTCCTCGCCGATCGATGGAGCCGGTAAAGCAAGACCACAGTTGTTTGTTAAGATGGGGTCTAAATATATACTAATGGAGGCGGACTCGATCCTAAGCTTGCGAGTTCAAGTCGGTGACTTGTTTATGTACACCATGTTCTACACCGTGGAATTAATAGAATTGTGTGTATTTTTTATATAGACCCTTACACAGCTCTCAAACTACTAAATTAGTCACAATCTCCATGCATATATGGTATTGTTTATTTAGCATATTAATTAATTAATGACATCAAGATTTGGTTCGAGTTCCAACCCGGTTCGGTTCTGGTTCGAGCCTACTCATATACACACACATTTAAACCTACTAAAGAGGAGATAAAGTGGGAAGTGGCTATGACAAAAACATCAATAACAGCAATTTAGCTAGATGCAAATGGAAAAGGATGAATTCCAAACATGAGACACTCAAATCCTCAAATACTCAATTCGGAGTTAATGAAAGGTGGAAGCTAAACTTAATATTTCAAATAATTTTCTCATGACTCGATCTCCCAAATGGTGCAATTTTCTGAAGGATACATGCAATTAATCATCCTAAAAGATTGAAAGGCTGTATGTACAATAAATTTGTCCTCTTGATGGAGAGGCAATAGGCATGCTAAATATGGACAGCAACCGAGTTCCACAAAACCAGCCAACACAACTCCTAGATGAGAATCATCAGACACAGCACAACTATCATCAACCCCATGAATGCAGGAAGCAGGCAATGTTTTCGGTCCAATAGTAACAAGTATTCAACATCCATGTAGGAATACAATATGAATACATATCTAAATTAACTGTCGGGGGAAGGAACAAACCAAATTTTAGCAGGGTTTCCGCCAAGCCCAGATGTGTTTGAACGTACATCATTCTGGCTCTATAAGTTCATCCAATGTCCTTGACCACATTTATCTGTACATCCTGATGAATGCTGAATGATTGGTTGGGTTCATTCACTCTCGTAGTCTTCATCGTCACCAAAGGAGAAGACTGAAGCATCTGCTGCGATTGCCTTGAATTCACTCATAGTGGTAGACCCCAGTTCAGGAGTCTCCACCGGCAAACTCTTGCTGCTCCCTTCAATTTTCACATCAGATGAATCAGGCACATTCTTAGCTCCTGCTTCATTTTTCAGTGTAACTTGTCTGATGGCTTGTGCTATGGCTGTGGCTTCCTCTTTTGAAGACTTCATTTCAGCTCCTTTAGCTGTAACCGTAGATCCATCAGTATCACCAGCCACCTTGTCACGCCTCCTCTTGGAGGAACCAGTTTCTTCTGCTTCGCTGTCCGAGAAGACGTCATCCTTGTCTTGGCTTCTAGAGTCGCTGTCAACTTTTGAAGGTGGAGTGCGAATTTCTTTTGTTGCAGTGGCAGACGTGGTGTCTGGAGCAGATTCCTTGTTGGCATTTGACCCAATCTGTCGTGGAGAATTAGAAGCATCATAATCCACAAGCACGATTTCAATCTGGAATCCTGGAGAGGGCAACTTTCTCTGCAGTAAAGGTTTGAAAGGTGAGATAAAAGAATGTAAACAGAAACAATAAAACATTACAAATATCACATAATCATAAGAAAAATGAATGGGCAAGTATTTAATTTAATAAAGTTTTGAGAACAAGCCGACTGCAGAGATTATAGCAAAAGATTTTCTTGTTTCACACTTAAAGGAGAAGGATGGTCAAAAGCCAATTTTACCTTTAGGTTGCAAGTCAAGAATAAATAGTTTCTTATCTTATGATGAAGTCGTGCAAGAAAGTGTCTCAAAGCATCCTAATTAAAGATTGAACTTATCATTTTCATTGTCTAGTACCAGAATCTTACCTTGTCAAAGCCATCAAGGTCAGAAGTATTCAAGATCTTCCTGTTCTCCGTAAATGTTGTATTTAACCAGCTAGACAATCAGACAAGTAAATAGTTGTAAGTTATGAATATTGTAAATTCAATAGCAAGACATAGGCTCATGAATGATGAAACAATTAACTGGCATATTCATTGTTAATAGAGAAGTAATACATAAGCTAATTATACAATTAACAAGCTTGCCATTTTAAGAATGCCATAATTTTTTTCTCATACTGCTCTAGTGTTGGTTCCAACTGCCACTATACATTACAGAGAACCAGGAGAAAATTTGACATCCTAATGTATTTTTTAAAAATGCTACAGTCATTTGAAATGTTAAGAGGCTTTAATAATAAGATATGTTGTATTCACAGCACAAATGCATAGTTTATGTGCAAGTAGTGAAGATGAACATTGGCACAACCTAGACTAACTTGTTCACTCTCAACATTTGCACAGTTTGCATTTTAACAGGACATACTGCCAAGTGCTTACTATCAATAATCATCATCTCTATAAGGGTAAAAGGAAGATGCAATACATTTTCACTACAAACTATATTTTACTCCTAAACAATATACAGCCTGCCACTAATCACACATGGAAATGGTCACAACTGAAAAACAGAAAAGAAGTCCTGAATTAAAATACTACCTTAAAAAGATACAGGAATGGTAAAATTAAAACTCACAAAAAAACCATGCATCTAACCACTAGGATGATGCATATTACCTAATCTAAGGCGACACGAGAACCAGGAAGATGACAAATTTGGGGAATTGTCCTCACCAGTAAAAATCTCCTTGTCGATCATGGAAGTGAATCTTAAAATCGCCAGCCACCTCAGTCAAACCAGGCTCGCCTGGTAAAGCAAAGACCATGATCCCCTTCTTTGGTGCACTAAACCAGAAATCTTCGGGCTAAAAAACATGATGATCAGTGAGGCATAGATACCATGAGAATAACTGCAAATTGAGGATAAACAAGTAGCACACTAGTAAGTAGAAGTTGGAAACTTCTACGGCTGATAAGCCAAGGTATAAAAGATCTACTGCACCAATATAAAATACTAAATTGTTGACATCTCACATTGATAATGATTTATTAATCTTGATAAATTATATCAGTCATTAGGATGTAGTCATTAGCAATTTCTGAGACATAAGAAGCATGCAACTTTGCCAAATTCATGCAAGAGATGATTCAGCAAAATAAAACTGTCAAATTCATTAAGAGCTGAAAAAGGCTTATAAAGGCCCTGAGAAAAGAACAATAAGGAATAGAGAAGAAGACGATCAATTCGTTCTGCCTAAGGTATAATTCAGCTGTTGGAGTTTCATTTTCTGCACAAAATGATCCACATAGGATTTGGGTTCGACGATCCGTCAACTCAATACCACCTTTCGGATGGAAATTTTGGCGGAGGAGAGAACTAACATAGAAAGACCAACCGTAAAACCAAAAGAAAACAATCTCTGTTACTTGTAAAGCTAAATTGCTAACTGCAAGACTTAAAACAATGAAATAAAAACATGATAGGAAGTTTATAGATGCATAAGAACGCAGGTTGTCTTTGGACAGCACTTAGGTGCTCTTAGCAGTTTTCCTATCGCTGCCGGTTTCAATCTTCTCCTTCTCTTTTGCTGCTGGAACCTCCTCTTAAGGTTTGGACAGCAACCACTTTAGGGACTTCTTGCAGTAACTGGACGAAGTTTCGATGCAGAGCTTTGGCTACTGGAACTCGAGGAAAAAGGCTGCGGTGGAAAGGATGGGTGTACCGTATAGAATTCTTCCCTTCTCTCTTCTCCTCTCTTCTCTTCTCTATTCTAAGGTAGAATAGCTAGGGTCGGTTGGGCTCTTGCGGTGGAATTATTTGGTTTTTTCTTTAGATGGGGCACACCCCTTGTTTTATAGAGTGAGGGGTGCCCCAATTCCTTAGAGTTTAAGGACTTTCCTGGTAGGAGGGGCACAACTAATACTTTCTTTGTAGGGCTATCGCACCCCCCTTGCTTGGTGGTTGTATCTATTTGAGTGAGGGCTGCCCTAATCCGAGTCCTATTAGGACCTGGATTGAAGTGAGAGGCTGCTAGGACTTAGCTTTGCTTGGGCAAACAGGGCTTCAAATCTTCAATGGGCTCTTGGATAGGAATCGGTCAAACTGGTTGAATGGTGCTGAGATCATCCTTAATCATAAAAGACATTCAAGAGGATCAAGACCAAGAAAGTATATTACCTAAAAATATTTGTATCTTGAATAAGAATCAAGACACAATATTACCATAATTTTATCACATGTTCTCTGGTAGAGAACAAAAGAGACAATATTTTAGTGGTGAGTAAATCCAACTACAAAGCAATAGGCTTGGAATTAGATCAAACAACCAATGAATTTACAAAAAGTAAAATTTATCAGAGAAAAATCTTTAAAAATTTTTCTTGTAGTTGCTTAACCAGGATAAGCAAAAAGGTTCTTTCCAAGTGCTTTTATACTGTAAAAATTAGAAGTTAAAGTTATAGCATTCCTAAAACATGCTTATATTTCCATGTACAGAATGCTCGTGAGTGTACATGTGCAAATTAGCATTTATATTCATAAATTGAAAATCCACATTACATGATTATTCACATAAATTAAAGGATAACAAAATCTTTTACTAACATTAAAGGATACAAATTTAACGAAGTTTAACAATTTTGCTTTCAGAAAATTTCTAAAAAAATGAAGATGAAAACATGAAGATTTACTTTATATACTCATAATTTAATCAAATATAAAAGTGTCAACAAATATACTGACACTAGTTAGCTACGTAACAAGTTTAGATAACCGATTATATATTAGATACTACAACCGAACCACATATATGTAGATAAGTAGCCATGAATTTGAAAATAGACATGCACATACACATGCATGTGCATGATGTAAGTCTAAAAATGATGATGCGAAGAGAGAACATTTGAGAGAATGAGCTAAAATCTTATAAAAAAGTTAGCTTGAAACTTACGTGCCAATGAAATGAGTTTATATCTAACTTAAATTCCAAAATTTAATCACAAAGTGAATATTGTATAAAAGGCCATTTCTTAGGGATTAAGATATTTGAGTTAAACTGAAAATTTTGAAGTTTCTCCACACTACTATGTTTTTTGTCATGATTGATATAGTACTTCTGCAATGCACCATTATGTAAGTTAGGAACTGCTGTGGGATCACTTGGCAGCTTATTTGAGGGCAGAAACAATGCTCAGGTATTGACGATTATCTTATATCTACATTCTAAAAGTACAAAGAATCAGTGTTTAATATCTTGGTCGAATACCATTTTACCTTGTCAAACACAATACCAATATACTTGGTGGTATACCACCTGATAGCACTGGTATAGAACAGAAAAAGTAAAAACCAAACATTGACTGTTGAAGAACTATGTAGTCTTGTACTGGTCCTTGATCGGATTTGATAAAATACCAATTGGACAGAAAAATAGGTACAATCGGTATTTAAACCTTGGCAAGACTATGCATTAATCAGAAATGATATTTTTACCAAATGAGCTCTACTATCAAATTGAACAAGGCTTGACAACATTTTTGTGGAGTATGGATCAATCAAAATCTTCATGAACTTTCCCCTCAAACATAATTATCTGTGTTGTATTCAAAAATCCAATTAAGTGCATTCCCCTGAATATTTAGTTCATGATCAGATAATATATTACCAAATTCCTACTTCTGATCAACTTTTGCTACTCGTTTGCATGCAATCTGTCACTTATGCTGTGTACAAACAGCAGAATATCTTAAGAAATAAAAACTATAAATAAACATGAAAACTTAGCAAAAAATAGAGCAACATCTATGAACACACCCACAAAAGGCCAGCATTTTTCATATTGCTGAGCCCAAATTGGATATTACCAGAACAGGCACAGGCCCAAACCAACATGAAGATGTTGAAAGTAAAATACACAGTTTAAAACAACTTTAGATTCAGGAAACATATACATAAATAAAAACATACCATTAGATCTTTGGTTCTTGAATGCTTCTTTGTTGAGAAGAGGACTCCTGTTTTGCAAGAGATGCAGGTGCTACATTTAGTACCAATTCCAAAAAGAAGGAAATGTAGAGACATAGAGTAATTAAAATATGCACCAACCATTAAGTTACACAAGTAAGCTGATTCCCTTATACATACAATATCTCAATCAGCAAGTGCAGGAGCAAATATTGGTACACATGCATGTCAAATATGCTAATATTAATGATGATAGATACAAAATTGATACTTTCTTAAAATATAAGAGAGCTTTAGATAAGGTGTGAGAGAATATAATTTTCAAAGCTCTATTGAATAATGATTTATAGTAATCAAATTGAAAGTATCACAGGAAAAATCTCTTTACTTCCATGGGTAAGGTTGCATATAAAGATCCTACCTAGAACCCATTTTGACCCAATATTTAAAGGTGCCCAAAATGGATGCAATTCATGCAGTAAGATGAGATACCGAAACAGCCAATACCATTATGATTAGAAACAGTAATTGAAGGCCGGATCCAATAAGGACACCTATGAAGACGAAACCCTTTAAGCATGCACCTGGAAAGCGGGAAACTGTGACATTAGTGGAACTACAAAAATTGACATGCTCATAGAAATGATAACAAGAAAAAGGTGTTACCTGCGGCTCGGCTGATTTTCACCATTGAAGTATGTCAAGATACGCTCGAAATATTTGACGTACCTCTGAATTTAACAGAAGTGCAAACAAATGTCAGGATCTTAAAAAATGATTTTTCTTGTATTTTTACAGGTATGTTATAGCAAGGAATAGACTAACAATCTGACTTGGGAGAACAAGTCCTTTTCCATCTATACATCTTTTCTGGTTGTAATATTCCATGGACTCTTCAGCGGTAGGAAAGAACTGCATAAAACAGCATTAACTTATATCAAAGAAAATAGCAAACAATAGATGAGAGAGGTAACAAATCATATTGCCTACAAATTTTGCAACTTATTCTTACCTTTAGATACAGAAGAAGGCTAGAAATCATCAACCCTGTCCTTGCCATACCAGCTTTACAATGAACAACAACCACATTTTCAATGTCCTCCTTCAACCATGAGTACGCACTTTGACAGAATGATGTAATAAGTTGAATTGGAGGGCAGTTATGATCATCAAAAGGGAAGCAAGCCACCTGAGATGTGACAAATACTTCAGATATGCAAGACACCAAGAAATTGGTTGATCAGCACTATTCATTATGGGTTGTACTCTTAAACCGAACTGGCCAGTACAGCAGTCATAAATCAATATCAAGCCAGTTTGCATCAAGGTTGGTCTTCAACCATTTTCAATACAAAACCAGACATGGACCAGTCCAATTTTAATGATTCTTAACTTCAAATCAGAATGATTAGGTTGAAAGCCAGTTGGTCTAAGATAACCCAAAAAAATGCAATTGATTAGAGGATCAATCTAAATCATGATCTCTATAAAGTCACAACTCATCTGCATAATCCTCTCTCTCCTGCAGGGAGGCAATGACAGAAAAAAAAAACATGAGAAGAGAAGAAGGTGAAAAGAAGGAAGATGAGTGACCTCGAGCAAGGAGAAAAAGGTCTGCTTGTCTTCTCTCCAGATATTTATCATGTTTTTCTTTATTACCTTCTTGATTTTCCTTTTCTTACTATATCTGTGGTAGTGGATGGTCTACTGCTCATAACTGAACCAAACTAGTCCAACAGTCAACCAGATCGAGATGGCAATTCCTTGCCCTTCATATAAAAAAGGCAATAACGATTGCCTTTATAATTGCATCAGATATATGTGTTCCTAAGTCCTAACTTTTATTGTTAAGTGACAATGGTAAAGAGCATGAGTGAATCAGACAATTGCCCCAGGTCTAGTGCAACTCTTAATTGTTCAGCAGGATGAATAAAACTTTTACAATGAAGACAATAATTAATATTTTGTGTGAGACTGTCGTGCTAGAAATCTGATTAATCAATGAATCAGATAAAACACTTTGACTGAATGGAGATTGAAATCAGGATATGATGCATGAAACTTTTAAGATGGTTGGGCTTGTGAGGTAGAATTAGAAGGACTAAAAAACGGGCAACAGGATCAACAGAGTAAAGGTGAAGCTGATATGTTCGATTTGACGAGGATGAGATTGAACAAGTGAAAAAAAAAAAGTTATCACGAAAAGATATTGAATATATAATTAGAAGCTCTTTGAAAGACAACAAAAGTGAAGTAACTATTTATTTCCCTTTTTCAAAGAAGAAACTTGAACTGTAGCAGTGTATGGAGCAAGCACCGCCACAAACAAAGTACAATTTAATATAATATTAAGTTTATTTTGAAAAATTATACTCATGTTTATAAAATGGACAGAAACCATTAAGTTAGCATGTAAACATAAGTTGTAGAAACTAGAAACTACATAAACTAGCAAAGAATTTACATAAGCATTCAGCAAAGTCAAGAAGCATAAGTGTCACATGCAATGGAGTGAGGATATTGCAATCTTAATTGATATACATGAATGTACCTTTCCCTCAAATAGAGATGCATCATAAAGCCTCTCTGAACATAAATTGTATACTTTATACTTACCCTACAAAAAAATTTTCAATTAAAAAACTACGCAAGAAAATTTAATGCAAGAGATTGCATATTATTCATACAAATTCAAGTGCT
The DNA here is from genome assembly GCF_036884655.1 of Musa acuminata AAA Group. Taxonomy (NCBI): domain Eukaryota; kingdom Viridiplantae; phylum Streptophyta; class Magnoliopsida; order Zingiberales; family Musaceae; genus Musa; species Musa acuminata. The sequence continues at coordinate 33,878,220 of NC_088344.1, read as the reverse complement.
AGAGTGAACTTTCATTCAAGAAAATGTAAACCAAACAGTAAATCCTTGTTGAAACATAAGCTTGACAAAAGTTAATGAAAAAAATTATAAAGAGAAAGGCACAAAAGTTGTTTTGAGATGGACATCTGAATGGCATCCTAGTAATCAGGAAACTGTTCCATATAAACGGTTAACATTACCAACCACATTTACTTCCCCTCCTCAAAGACAACATGAATACTCATAAAGGCAGTTTGGTCAGCAGTGGTAGATAAATCAGTCCTTAAGGTGTTAGAAGAAACACCAACAGTCCATCACAACTCAAAAAAAAAATTAATAACTAAAACTAACTCAGCAAAAAGCTGACACTGCTGTAGATGCCTACATATAAGACAGTACAAGTTATCAGAATTAATATGTAACCTGAAGAATTTTCATGTCCTATACACTGAAACTTTAATATCATTTTCTCAGGAAAGCCATAGTTCTCAAATAATCTAAAAGCAGTAACATATCATGATCAACCAAAGTATGATTTCAAGTTTTGTCATGACAGAGAGTTTTTATGTTGCTGGCTCAATATGACCTGGCATGATATGACCAACATGCCCCTTGTGTTCGTCGATATAGGCCAAAAGTTGACTCATTCTTAGCATAGAATACTGGCACCAGCACAACAAGGCTCAATGATGAACTCCCCATGCCGACAGAAAATTCAATCATTGATCCAAAGCAATAATAAGCGTAAGAAAGAAGAATGGACAAAAAAGTGCAAAGAAGAATGCTCGTCACCTTGGTCCTAGAACTTTTCACTAAATTCTCCAAATTGAATGCATACCTCACACCTTTTCAAAATTATTCTGTTCACTATGGTTTATTAGCTATTGTCAAACTTAGGCTTGCATCCTTGTACCATCATAATCACTCAATCAAAAATTTCTTTTTTACTCAGTGGATACTTGTAGCATAATAATAAGCAAAATATTATGTACAATGTTCACAATTAGAACACACATCATTTCTCACCTTGGGAAAGTTTAATAACATGGTACCTTATGGTGAGTTTCAAAGAACTTGATCACTTCTTCCATATGGTTGCGATAAAATCCCTGCAAAATAAATAAATTTTATTTACTTAACAAGAATTGTTCAGTAACAGTAATAAGTCAATTTCTAAAGTACCTCAACATATCCAAAAAAACCTGAGCTCATGTCACCTGCCGGGAAACCCATGGCAATAATATTCTCAGTAATGTATGTCATATCCAAATCAAATCCACCTTCCTGGAATAAATAAAGAAAAAGGGGGTGATGCACATATACAAGGAATCAGCAGTTTTCCTTTTTCTTTTAAAGAAAGTTGGTTCATATTAGCAGAAGCAACAATGAGAGAAGGTTGACAGTTGACCATTGTTCAGAAATTACAAATCATGTAACCAAGAGCAAATGACATTAATGATGCAATGGAATCTCAGAATGAAATAACAAAATTTAAGGTTCACTAAGATCATACAAAACGAAAATAAGAGAAAAGCATAAACTGAGTATTTAAAAAACAGCAGTGAAACTTGGCACCGACCTGCCATCATCTATATTACATTAACAGTTATGAAATATAAAAAGAAAAGAGAAAAGTTAATGTACAAGATACCCCCAATATGGATAAGATTAGAAAGGTTGTGTCAAAAGTACAAGTAAAGAAGCAAAGCTTCTGGTGGTTCCCAATGGTGGACAGGAAACATGGTAACACACAGAATGCAGAAGCAGAAGAACATATGCAAGCCAAGCATAATTATGATGGAAACCTTGATTGGCATTAAAAAACACTGAAGAACATATGCAAGACTAAGTAATTCCAATTCCCAATTCTGAAATATGAGCCATCCAACAACGTGAGTTTGACCTTTTGTATGTGTTGTGATGTCCAACCACTGGCTTTATATGAATGGGCACACAATATGTAATTGGAGAATTTCTAATGTTTCCTTTGATTAACATTTCCATTTTTTATGAAGACAGACAGCTGTCAAACGCTCTCTAATCCGGAGGTAGGATAATGAAAGATCATTAATTAAGCTTATTTTGTGGCTAACTTTGAAAATTTTTTGTTAGATATGTATTAACAAAAAATAGGATAGTTATAAAATGTACATGATAAAATTATGAGATATAATTGCACTTAGTATAAAATTCAAAAGTTTTAAATGCTAATCATGTCATCTTACCTTAATATTTCTTGAATATTTTCTTGTTAATTTTTACGTTTTTTTACTTTTAGCAGAAGCAATGTCTTTCAATTTATAAAAATAATTCCTAGTTGTGATGAATAGGTAAAATATGAATTTTATTTATAATTTACTCCCATGATTTATTCTGCCCAGAGTATTTGTGTAAAGAAAATTGAATCCACTCCCCGATTATGGCAAGATCAAGATCAAGCTAATAATTTACAAAAATAATGTTAAAACTTCTGATTGTTAGTTACAAGTATTAACTACCATTGCATTTTCAGAAACATATCTATTATTTCAATATTTTAAATGTGTATTACAATTTACAAAACCTTTTGGTTTTTTATGATGTTGACAAATTGTTATTAGAATCATTGAATTATTTATTAGACAGTAGATTCATAAGCATTTGCATCCAAACTAGTCTGTAAAAGGCACATAAGGAAACCAATAAAGCAAAAAACTGCACAAAGAAAATCCAAGCAGGAAACTGACTATCTCACAAGTCTGTATGGGTGACAGAGATCTAGCGAACATCATATTTGTGAGACCATTACCTGATATCTTCTTTTATTTTGAGAAACTATGTGCCGAGCCTTTACTTGGACAGCCTTTACTGCACTTCTGGATGTATCAACGAAACCTTTTGTCAAAGAACCCAGAACTCCAGGTTGTGTGGTTGTTGAGGAACCCTCAGCGACATCCTCTTCAGACTGAGAAGATTTTGGTGACAAACGAAACCCAAATCCACTAGTGATACGTGAAAATGTTGACTTTCCTGCATTTCCAGACTGCAGATCCTCTTGGCCAGATGACTGTGGAAATTTAAGATTTCTGGCCCATGAGGATATACCAGAAGTGGAGAACATGGATTGCGTTTCGACAGAAGCATCTTGTCTAGGAGAAGCAGAACTTTGATTGCCGGGGGATGTAACAGGTGGTGGAAATGACTGCTCACCAAGTTGCTGCGACTCCATTGTGTACTCAAAGAATCTCTGACTTTTACACAAATGTTTGTCAATATATAAAACACCAAATTACATTCTGCGTATCTGCAAGATAGTAATACTGAATAAGAAAGATAGGATAACAAAGCAAATGAAAATTTTGCGTGCAGTGCTACATAAAGAAGATGACTTTGTATGGCTGGACAGCAGGCCAAAATGCAGATGGATCAATATACTATGCCAAATAAAGCAATATACATATATTGGTTAAAATCTTAGTATTTGCACCCTTATCAATTCTGCTAAAGTAAACATTGAAACCATAGAATTCAGAACACCAAGACAGCCCAACTAGTGGAGGCACATAGAGAGGTCTATTATTCTATTATGCCCACTTCAAAATTTTTAGTATATAGTTTACCATTGCAGCAACTTCTACACTTCCATAAATTTAGCTCTTGATTGTAGTCTAGATTTGCTTCCATGGTATTCTTTATAAACTAGCTTAATGACCTACAAAGTAAAAAAGTGTTGTCATGAACATAATTGACCTAGTTTATCCCTAACCACAATGACCAGTGAGCATAGAAATTTCTTGTATGAATTACAGGTAGAAATTTCTTGTATGAATTACAGGTAGAAATTTCTTGTATTTATTTGAAAGTGTCAAAATATTGAAATTAAGGCAATAATTTGAATTGTTTATTATATGTAGATATATTGAACAAGCAGAAAATGTATATATGGATTCTAAATTGGCATGCATGTTTTCTATCTTTTTCATTATTGAGAGGTTGGATAATCATGATACCCATGATTATATTAATAATCTAATATTTGAACATTTTTTAAGAGGCTATAATTACATGTATTAACCTAAGAAAGGTGTCATTTGATTGGTTGCTCTGCGTACAGCATATTCATGGCTATATGATTTTTGCAAAATCTGATCATCAATTCTACCAAATTTTTGCCTGATCAACCACATTTATTCAGAAGTCATCAAGACTTAGATGAACCTTTGCTTTCCAGAATGGACCTATTTAATAATTCACTCCCTCACCTTTAAAGGCACCCTTGCATTCAGGTCAGATATCTCTCATCCCGTTCATAGTGGGATTATAGGAGGGTCAGGGGTTGGATAAGTGAAGATTCACAACTTTTATGTACGGTTAACTTCTATCATATCAACATTTTCAAAAGAAAAAAAAAGTGACTAAAATTCTTTTTCCTTCTTTTTTACACATTTTTACCATCCACTTCACCATCAACTAGGTTTGTTTATATATCTTTCTCTCTCCTTTGACACTGCAGAACAACTTCAAATACCCTAAGAGTGAAACAAACTATGTGAGCATGTTTGCAATTAAACCCTAGAAACTTTAACAAAAGCAAATTCCTTTTCGCTACCCAGGATTTACCCTATTAAATTGTCAAGATCGAATATTTTCTGCTCTAGGATTCAGAATCTTTTCTGCAAGTCCGCAATAAGATTCAGAAAAAGCGACTAAAACATGGTGGCCACTAGCAACTATCCTGAACACGTTCAGGCTAAACCCTAGAAACCTTAGCGAATTCAAATTCTTTTCTATTTCTGGTGATTTACCCTGTTAAATTGTCATGATCGGATGTTTTCTACCTCATACTCTCATCAAAAGTCTCCAAATTCACCGTAAGATTCGGAAGAAGCGACTAAAATATGGTGAACATAACCAAGCATCCTACACATGTCCACGATTTAAACCTTAGAAACCTTACGAAATCGAATTCTTTTCTATTTCCCGTGATACACCCAATAACTACCAAGATCGAATCATTTTACTCCATACTCGCCTCAAAAGTCTCCAAGTCCACAACAAGGTTAAGAAAAGGCGATTAAAACATGATATAGATCAAGAAATTGAATTGCCCCCGCAAACATAGATCAAAAGAACCAAACTCGAACGCTGCAGCAAAGAAGTTACCGGCGGTATCGAATATGCTGGTGGGAAGAGGAAACAGATCTAGGATGGTCTAGGGCGCAAAACTTGGCCCAGATCTTTTAAAGAACTGCGGATTAAAATAAGGAGGTAAATTACGATCGATGGCGACGAGAAACGCGGATCCAATGGCTGGGCGGGGCCTACAGAGTCGAGATCCGTCGGCGCGAGGCGATCGATCCCGCGATCGGTCGACGATGATCTTGAAGACGAATCGAGCGCAGAGCGCGAGAGGAAGATTTCCGCGTCAATAGGCTATGGCGAGATAGAAAGCGGACAGGAAAGAGGAGGCGGTCCGGTTCACGTGTCGGATTGCCCGACTGGTCTAACATGGACGGGTTGGTCGAGATCGAACCAATATATTTTTACAGAAACACCCTTGTACTTCTTTTATCTGCAAAACGGTACGGTCACATATTGCCAGTCAATTGCGATGACGAGAGAAAGAGAGATTCCTCACCTCAACAGTTTTGATTTGGCAAAACTTGAAATTGAAATCGAACCGGCAAGATGTAGTTACGGTTCGGCCAGTTTCGATTTCAATTTGAACTTATAATTTTTATTTTTTTAAAAATAATTTATAATATAAGAAATTTATAATTTTATTTTAAATTTTAAAAATCGATATGTATCCATAATGACTTAAGAAGTGTAAATTTGTAATGACTAATAAAAATTTTGATATAAATTTAAGTAAAATTATAATATTTAATCGTTATGGATGCTAGATGTTTCGATAGTCTCTTTGGTTAGTATGTTGAATAGGAGGTTATTGTCTTTGCAAACGATCTCTTGGTTATGTTTCGTCATCTTTGTCCGATCGTCGAAGTATGTTTAAACTTTTACTGATTTAAGGGTTATACTTAATCTGGTTTTATCTAGGATCCATTCTATCATGTTGAAGACTTACTAAATGGTTATCTTTAACACTAAATTTGCTAGTATTTGCATAGTGATCAAGATTGAAAATATTGTTATATATTACACCACCCTTCTAGAGTATGAAACTATATACATATAGAGCTATCACCAAACTCAAAAGTTGAGAGATACATGTTGATAAGTCAATATTTATCATAATTAATGTAAGCATGAAGGCTCGTGATGAATCATTTGCTTTGGGTAAGCCTATGAAGGAGCCTCTAAAAGTAAGGGTGATATTAGAGGTTTATAAGCGATTGGTTCCCTTATTCCTCAATTAATATGAAACTCAATATCTTAATTAATCCCCTTAGTAGGAGAGCCAAGGCCTCATAGCCCTTCCTATTTTGATAAGTTAATATTTTATCGTTATTGGTGCGAGCACAAAGGCTCGCGAGGAATTCTCTATTTTGGGTGAGCCCCCGCATGACTTTGTCCTTTCGGGGTGAATCCCAAAAGACATATTTGAGAGAAAGAGTGATGCTATAGGCTTATAAGCTCTTGGTTTCTCTACTCTTCAACCAATGTGAGACTAAATGTACTTATCAATGCCCTTCTAATAGGGGAGCCAAAGGGCTCATGATCATTCTTCTAACGCCATTATGATACGTTAATATTTTATCATTAATTGTGTGAGAATGAAGGCTCACGAGAAATTATCCACTTTAGGTGAGCCTGCACGATTTTGCCCTTACGGGATAAGCCCCAAAAGGTGCCTCTAGGATCACTTTTACTCTCAGAGACACCTTTTGGGACACACCTCGAAAGGAAAAAATCGTGCGACCTCACTTAAAGCAGACAAATCCTTGTAAGCATTCACGGTTGCATCAATGATGATAAAATATTGAATTATCATAATGACGCTAGAAGAAGAGCTGGAGGTGGGGGGGGCACTGATAAGAATATTTAGTCCTACAATGATTGAGGAATGAGACAACTACGGGCTTATAAGCCTCTAGCATATCCCTTACCCTCAGAGATGTCTTTTGAGGTTTACCCCGAAATGGTAAAACCATGCAGGCCTAGCCAAAGCAAATAATTCCTTATGAGCCTTCGTGCTCGTACCAATAAGGATAAAATGTTGATTTATCATAGTACGAGAAGGAGGGCCTGAACCTCTAACTCTTTTATTGGGGGGCACTAATAAGGATAATTCCTCGCGAGTCTTCGTGCTCACACCAATGATGACAAAATATTAACTTATCAATATAGCGTTAAAAGAAAAGCCATGAGTCATCGACTCCCATAATGGGAGGCATTAATAGGATATTATTTAGTCTCATATTGGTTGAGGAGTAGAAAAACTAAGAGCTTATAAGCCTCTAGCATCTTGCTCTTATAGACTCTTTTTTGGGCTCATTTCGAAAAGGCAAAACTGTGTGGGCTTACCCAAAGTGGATAATTCCTCGTAAGCCTTCATGTTCACACCAATAATAATAAAATATTGACTTATTAATATGTATCTAATAACTTTTGAGTTCGGTGACACACTATATGTATATAGTTTATAAACTTTAATGTCAAAGATAGTTCGGTGACAACACTTATTAATAAGCATGCCTTGGTCATTTACTAAATAAAACCATATATTAAATCTCTTCAAGATTTACTCAATATATTCTTTATGAGACAGTCATAATAATCATTGAGATCTATCCATAAATATATTAATGTTAATAATATAATATACCTTATTCATATCAATAATCTTAAAATTCATGGTGAGAAATTTCTTAGTTTAATGTAATAAAACAAGATCACTATCGATAAACAAAATATTATCTATATATAAGACCAATATAATAAACTTATTTTCACTTATCTTTAAATATAAATATCGATCAATAGTATTTTTTTTAAATATGAATGAAGTAATGATATTAAGAAATTTTATATACTATTGTTTATAAGCTTGTTTAAAGTCATAAATGGACTTCTTAAATTTGCATATCAAAATTTATATATTTTTTTATTTTATCTATAAATCATTTAGGTTAACCCATATAAATCCATATCCCTATTCAAAAAACTTATTTTCGTATCTATATGATATAACTTAAAATCATAATGAACCACTAATATCATGATGATTCTTAATAAATTTATTTAAAAAATAAAAAAAAATATCTCAGTATGATCGATGTATTCTTGATGAGTAAAACATTTGACCACAAGTCTGATCATTATATCATTTGATATTACATTTTGAGTCATATTTATATAACAGACTCTTTTATAGTTATTGGGTAATTTGACAAGTTCTCATATACCATTCTAGCTTATTGATTTTAACTCTTATTTTATTACAAGTTCTCATATACCATTCCTTTACTTAAACTTGTGAAAACAATAAGAGATTATTTTAATTTCTATATCTGATTCTTGTGAATTGTATAATTGATAAAAAAAAATAAAAAGTCTCCTTTTCTTTTGAGATATTTTCAAAAGTATCAATTATGATTTATTCTACAAGTTCATCAACAGCAATATCAATATTATGTGTGAGTTCATATTATTTTGTTATTCGTCTTTATCAAATTATTTAGTTATTTGATAAAATAATAATTTTTCAAATAAAAAATAATAAAAAAGTATCAACCAGTATATCCTTAATATCAAGATTAAATTTTGATATTTTCACTCCCATTAATTTATTATTTTTTAAGAATATCATATTATCAAATTTAATTATTGTCCTATTATGATTAGAGCAATAAAATCTATACCTTTTTAATTTTTTTTAGATAACCAATAAAATATTTAGAAATCTGTCCTATTATGAATTAAAGATAATTATCTTTACAGAACAATTCTAAATATAAAGATATCTGAAGTTAGTGGTGCTAGTCATAGGTGCTCTACAAACCAATCACGTGAGTGATGACACGTATGACTTGACACACAGTCTTTTTGCTTATTATATTTTGGTATTTATCACTTTATATTGCTTGTTATATATATGCATATATATATTGTGATGTCTTTGAATATGTGTAATGGGAATCGAATCATGACGAGATCACGATAATGAGACCGATTCGCCTTTAAACATATATCATAAATAATTCCGATCATAGGTTACTCGAGAGGGATATCGAGATAACCGGACAGACTGGTGTGTTATATGCCCGTCTATATGATGGATGTAACTAGTCTCATAGTTGCTTGTGTGGGGACACTAGGGATACAATACATGTGCTCATTGGGGAATGAGTTCACTGATTGATTCACTTACAGAATCTTGAATGGTTGATGATGCCTTATTGTCGACAGCGATTTCGTAGTCCCATTGGTGTATCTGGTCCTTATACTTGAGACACCAAGGATATCTTGTATGAGTGCTCCACTCTTTGGTACCGAACTTATAGGTTTGGATGTCCTAAATCTAGCACAACCGGTCATCGGGAGTAGTAGTCAACCTTACGAGAGTTATTGAGTGTCGATAGAGGATCATTATCCACTCTCGGTGTCACGAGAGGAATGCCTTATGTGTTCTTGCTCAAATAAATCCTTGACCAAGGTCATTCGGATTGAGAGAGAAAGAGTTCTCCGGGAGAATCTGATTAGAGCGAGACTCAAGTAGAAACTATATGAGTCTGACAACACCATACCCAGTATACGGTCTTTGGGATATTAGATGGATGAGGGGCCATAGGTACACGGTAATTGAGGACAGACATGTTCGATGAATTGGATTCTCCTGTATCATCTAGGGACTACGGCGTAGTGGCCTAGTATATCTACAATCGATGAGTCGAGTAAATTATTTTAGAAATAATAATTCATTGAGCTAGAAGGAGTTCTGATAGATATGATTCATGACCAGCTCGATGTTGGGCCTAAAGGGTCACACACATATGATAGGCATTGCGATGAGTAGAGGTTCGAATATGAGATATTCGTCGGAGCCCCTATCTTATTGGATATCCAATAAGCCCTTGAATTATTGGATCCTATGGATGAGATCTAATAAGAGCTCATGAGAGATTATTAGATAGAGATCCACTAATCTAAGAGGCTTGGATAGTTGGATGGAGATCCAATACCCAATAGGGGAGGATTCATTAGAGTTAAGTTGACAGGGGACCTCTATAAATATAAGGGTTTCAATAGTTTATATAGACTAAGTTTTTTGCTTCCTCTCCTATTCTCCTCCCCCTCTCTACCTCAGAGCAGGCATGAAGTTTTGAGGAGCGTCATCACAGCCCTGTTGTGCGGATCACCGCTAGAGGGGAGTGTGCTTGACCTCCTTCACCATCTCCTAGAGATCTATAGGGATTCAGGGATATACTCTCTCCCTAGGTAACACAATCTATCTCACACGTGATTTTCTATTTCGTAGATTTTTGTGCACCAATCTTCGCACGACAATGAACATATCTTTGGGAATTGTGAATTTTGTTTTCTGTTCTTCAGCTACGCATGTGATGTCTCCCCTAAGATTTCCCAACAGGTGGTCTATAACTTAAAAAAAGTTGATGTAATTAACTTACTATGAATCTTATTCAAAATATACATAATCATCTTCTCCTCACATCGATTCAAGTACATAAACATTTATCAAAGTTTCCATAATAATATGATTTCACCTTTCAATAATCTTATTATGTTATGATATATTTGGTAAGATATATTTGGTAAGATATTGAGCATAAATACCTTGCTATCCTAGGAGCATAGTAAAAGAACTAGAATAATGATTAGTTCTATTTATCACCCCTGATTGATTTAATAATTTTAATATTTCTATTTAATTATTTCTTGACTTTATTTTTGTATACCTATACAACTTAAGACCTTACACAAATTAGATATATATAGGCATATCTCAATAGATGATAGGAAAAATAATGATACAAGCATAGCACTTATGATTCATCTAGTGTTGGGCTACCACTTAGGATCAACATAAGGGCTCACGTTGTCCCCTCACATGGGAAGTCACACAAAATAGTCATTGGAATATGACAATCAGGCCCAATCTCTTAGTTTCGCCTTTATCGCACCATCATACCTCTTAGCTTCCCCCCACCCCGATCATTAGTCTCCAACGATTCGTTGCCCTTAGCCATGATTTTGAAAGGGGTTGCATAATTAATCGCAGGGAGCATTAATTCTTGACGGCATGACCCAACTCTTCGGGCACCTGATGTTGATCCCCATCCCCTATCCATTTTGAACATGCCCCTACCTTAAGAAATGGTAAACCCTTGGACACTCTTCTTTGATGTTGTTGTATTTATTAACCTTTGATATAAATTAACTCTTAGACAACACAAGAAGCTGAAAAGAGGAGAATAAGTAGCCAGCCACCCTTTGCCAACAAATCAGGTATCAAAGTTGAACCCCAAAACCAGTCAAGAGAGGAAGAAAAATAAAGACCATAAAATACTCTCTTGAGCCCTTCTAAACCTCTCTACTTTCTTGACTGACTTAATCATTGGAGGGGTCGAGTTGGGAAGTCTCCTAACACTGACCAATTGTGTAGGAGTCTCGTGCATCTAAGGAATACCTTGAGATGATGCGAAGCATCCCTTGACTAGGCTAATGTGTACCTTGGAATGACTCCAAACTTCTTTTAGTAGACAAATCACACCTCTAAGAATCACAAGTCGGTCACCGCAAGCTAGTAAAGTCTTAAGAGTATATTGCTACCCTAGTCTTATTCTCGAATTTTACCCTAGCTATCAGTTTGGGCTTCTAGGTTGGGTTTGTGCTTTCAAGACTAAATCAAGCCATGTTGACCTCCTGATCAATTACACTTAAATAAAAATATTTTGGTGCTAGAATGAGGGCTTAAATATTGCAAGAACACCCACCCATCGACCTTGAATGCCCTAGTGAGGAAGCGCCACCACTTGCAATTAACGCCTTTAGATAGGAATGATAGCCACCTCCTTTTCTGTAGGCGGATGCTTCCACCTCGGCATAGGCATCAGGATGCCATCAACGTCTACTCAATAACCTTGGTCCATCTCCTTCGGGATCAAGCACGGGGCACATCCTTGTCCCTGTCGATGCCTTTCTCAACCTCACTCACCAAATACAACATTGGCCGGAATAATACAAAATATTATCCCTCTTCTATCGTAATTAGCCCAGCAATTGGTGTAGGAAAATCTAGGATGACATCACATACACAATAGAAGAACAAAATTTTTTTTTAAAAATTTTCACGAAAATGTTTCATCATCGTGCAAAGATTGATATGCAAAAATCATAAAATAAAAAACTACGTGTATAAGAGAGATGTGTTTTACCTAGGGAGATCATATAACCCTAATATCCTATAAATCTATAGGAGAGGATAAAGGAAGTCAACTATCCTCCTCTTTAGCGATGATCCACACGGTAGGGGCTATGAAAATACTTCTTAAATCGCTGCCTAAATTTCCATATGGGCCTAGCCAATGGTCATTTGGTTCTCTCTTATTTATAGAGGTCCCCCTATCAACTTGACCCTAATGGATCCAGTCATATTGGGTATTAGATCTCCATCAAACTACCAAAGCCTCTTAGATTAGTAGATCTCTGCCCAATAATTTCTCATTGGCTCTTATTTGATCTTATCTATAGGATCCAATAATTCAAGGACTTATTAGATATCTAATAAGATAGGAGCTCCAACGAATATCTCATATCTAAACCTCTACTCGTTGCATATCGAGCTGGTTGTAAGTCATACATGTCAATATCGAGCTGGCCATAAGTCATACCTGTCATAACTCCTTCTGGATTAGTAAGTTATTATCTCTATAATAATTCACTCGAATCATTGATTGCAAATGTACTAGGTCACTATATTGTAGTCCCCAAATGATACAGGGGAATCCAATCCATTGGATATGTCTATCCTCAGTTACTGTATACCTATAGTCCCTCATCCATTTAATATCCTAGAAACCATATGCCGGGCATGGTGCTATAATGCCCATGCGATTTCTACTCAAGTCTCACTCTAATTGAATTCTTTTGGAAAACTCTTTCTCTCTCAATTTGAATAACTCTGGCCAGAGATTTGTTTGAGCAAGAACATATGAGATATTCTTCTCATGACACTGAGAGTGAATGATCATCTATCGATACTCAATAGCCCTTATAAGATTAGCTACCACTCCCGATAACTAGTTGTATTGGATTTGAAACTTCCAGATTTCTAAGTCTAGTATCAAAATTCATAAGCGAATTAATTAATGAACTCATTCTCTAATGAGCACCTACATTATATCCCTATTGTTCCCACATGAGCAACTATGAGACCAACCGCCTCTATCATATGGATGGATATACGGTACATTAGTCTGTCCGGTTATCTTAATGTCTCTCTCGAGTAACCTATGACCAGGATTATTTAAGGTTTATGTTTAAAGACGAATCGATCTTATTATCATGATCTCATCACAATTTAATTCTCATTCCATAAATCCATTGATATCACAATATATATATATATATATATATATATATATATATATATATATATATATATATATATATATATATATATATATATATATATATATATCATCACATGCATGTCATGTCATACACATCATCACTCACGTGATTGGCTTATAAGGCACCTATGACTAGGAATTGGCCCAATCATAACCACTCATTCAACCTTCCCTCACCAACCTCCGACGGACTAGCAATAGGTCCACTTTAACCCCCTCATTAGAGGGAGGTGCCATTGGGAGCGGGATTGCCTCCCATAGTAGAGCACAATGCACCTCCTCACCATAAATCCATTTAACTTAAATCGGATACCCAATCCACCAACTCAATCAAAAACTCGCTCAAGGCCCAACTTGGCCAGGTCAACCAACACCTAAACGAGGTCAAATGAGAGTTCCAACACTCTAAGGGAGAGGCCGATAACTTGACCATAGGTCATTCCCCCTTTGCCTAAATTATCTAAGAAGAGCCTCTCCCTACCAACTTTCAACTCTCGATGTTGGAGGCATTTGATGGTAGCTCTGACTCGGTAAAGCATATTACAGCCTTCAAGGCTCAAATGTCACTATATGAGATGTCGGATGCCTTGATGTGCCAAGCATTCTCGACAACGTTATAAGGGACAACCCGTGAGTGGTTTAGTCACCTTAAGCTACTCTCGGCCTCCTCTTTCCCATAACTCATGAAGGAATTTGAGCTTCACTTCTTGTCTAATATGTTCCAGAAACCATCGGTGGCCATTCTACTTGGGCTAAGACAAAAGGAGAACGAGCCTATCTCTCATTTCGTCTTCCGATTTGCCCACAAAATCCAAGAGGTTCAAGATGCTCATCCTTGGTGATACAAGCCTTCATGATGGGTTTACGACCCTCCCTTTTTTTTTGTCACTAATTGAAAAGCTACCAGCAACCATCCTCGAAATGCTCCAAAGGGCAAACTAGTATGCGGCTACAGAATTCATGATCTCTAACCAACGTGAGGATTATCTCCACTCGTGCTTTAACAATATAAGAAAGCAATAGTCAAGCTCTATAACCGTCGGGTTAGGCCACAATAAGCAGGAGTCAGAGACATGGTCCTCCAAAAAATCGAAGTTAGTGACCCAACTAGCACTAGAGGGTAAGTAGCACCAAGTTGGGAGGGTCCTTACTGTTGGGAAATCATAGGGGGGGCGACATCATATGCGCAGCGGAAGAACAAGAAAACAAAAAAATCCCCGATTCCCAAAAAGATGTTCATCGTCGTGCGAAGATTGGTGCGCAAAATCCGCAAAAACACAAAACTGCGTATAGAGATTGTGTTACCTAGGGAGATCGTATATCCCTGTTTCCTTGCAGATCCTTAGGAGAGGGTGAAGGAGGTCAAGCGTCCTCCTCTCTAGCGGTGATCCACATAGCAGGGTTGCGACGACGCTCCTCAAAACTCCAGGCCTACTCTAAGGTGGAGAGGGAGAGGAGAATAGGAAGGGCAAGCAAAGACTCTAGCCTATGAGGCTGTGAATCCCTCCTATTTATAGAGATCCCGTGTCAAAACCCTAATGGGTCCTTTCCCTAGTGGGTATTGGATCTGCATCCAATAAGACAAGGGCTCCGTCGGATATCTCATATCCGAACCTCTACTCATCGCAATGCCTACCATATGTGTGTGACCCTCTAGGCCCAATATCGAGCTGGCCGTGAGTCATACCTGTCAGAACTCTTTCTAACTAAGTGAATTATTATCTCTGTAATAATTCACTCGACTCATCGACTACGGAAGTACTAGGCCACTACGCCGTAGTCCCCAGACGATACAGGGGAATCCAATCCATTGGACCTGTCTGTCCTCAGTTACCATGTACCTTTAGTCCCTCATCCATCTAATATCCCAGAGACCGTATATCGAGCATGGTGCTGTCAGACCCATACGGTTTCTACTCGAGTCTCGCTCTAATCGGATTCTCCCGGAGAACTCTTTCTCTCTCAACCCGAATGACCCTGGCCAGGGATTTGTCTGAGCAAGAACACATGGGATATTCCTCTCATGATACCGAGAGTGGATGATCCTCTATCGACACTCAATAGCCCTCGTAAGGTCGACTACCACTCCCAATGACCAGCTGTACTAGATCTGGGAACAGCCAAACCTATAAGTCTGGTATCAAAGAGTGGAGCACTCATACAGGACATCCTTGGTGTCTCAAGTCTAAGAACCAGATACACCACTAGGACTACGGAATCGTTGTCTGACAATAAGGCATCATCAACCATCCAGCATTCCGTAAGCGGATCAATCAGTGAACTCATTCTCCAATGAGCACCTGTACTGTATCCCTAGTGTCCCTACACGAGCAGCTATGAGACCAGCTGCATCCATCATATGGACGGGTATACAGCACACCAGTCTATCCGGTTATCACGATGTCCCTCTCGAGTAACCTATGACCGGGATTATTTAGGATATGTGTTTAAAGGTGAATCGATCTCATTATCGTGATCTCATCACGATCCGATTCCCATTGCACAAATCCAAGGACATCACAATACATATGCATTTATGCAATAGTTATAAAGTGATATACGCCAAAATATAATAAGCAAAAAGATTCTGTATCAAGTCACACGTGCCATCACTCACGTGATTGGCTTGCTGGGCACTTATGACTAGCAATCTCCCACTTGACCTAAAGCCAATCACCTATGTGTCTGATCCCCATCAGACCCCTGTGATGCTCAAAGACAATCTGAGACAATGGCTTTGTTAGTGGATCTGCAATGTTATCTTCGGATGGAACTCTTTCCATTGCTACATCTCCTCGGGTCACGATCTCTCTAATAAGGTGGAACCTCCTCAGAACATGCTTAGATTTCTGATGAGACCTAGGTTCCTTCGCTTGAGCAATTGCCCCGTTGTTGTCGCAATATAGGGAAATCGGCTCCTCACTATCTGGCACGACTCCCAAATCTGTGATGAACTTCTTCAACCAGACTCCCTCCTTTGCTGCATCTGATGCAGCAATGTACTCCGCCTCTGTGGTCGAGTCAGCAGTGGTATCTTGCTTGGAACTCTTCCAGCATACTGCTCCTCCATTCAAGGTGTACACATACCCTGAATTCGACTTGCTATTATCGACATCAGACTGAAAACTTGAGTCAGTGTAGCCTTCAACCTTAAGGCTATTACCTCCATATACTAGTAAAAGATCCTTAGTCCTTCTCAAGTACTTAAGGATACACTTTACTGCTTTCCAGTGCTCCAAGCCTGGATCCGCCTGATACCTGCTCGTGACACTCAGAGCATGCGCTATATCAGGCCTAGTACATAGCATGGCATACATGATAGACCCTATTGCTGAGGCATAAGGTATCATATCCATGTTCGCCCTTTCTTCTGGAGTCTTTGGGGACATACTCGTAGAAAGCGATATCCCATGTCTCATCGGTATGAGACCTCTTTTGGAATTTTCCATGCCAAACCTTTTGACAATAGTTTCTATGTACCTGGACTGGGACAAGCCAAGCATCCTTTTGGATCTATCTCTATAGATTCTAATCCCCAAGATATAAGATGCTTCTCCTAAGTCCTTCATGGAGAAGTGTCTAGATAACCAAGCCTTTATTGTGGATAGCATTCCTATGTCATTCCCAATGATGAGGATGTCATCCACATATAATACCAAAAAGCTAATAGCGCTCCCACTTACCTTTCTGTATACACAAGGCTCATCTTCGTTCTTAACGAAGTCATAAGATCTGATTGCCTCATCAAATCTTATGTTCCAACTTCGGGAAGCTTGCTTTAGTCCATAAATGGATCTAAGCAACCTACACACCTTATCTGGGCAGTTCTTGGACACGAATCCCTCAGGTTGCATCATATACACCTCCTCCTCCAGGTTCCCGTTGAGGAATGCGGTTTTCACATCCATCTGCCAGATCTCATAATCATAGTGTGCTGCAATAGCCAATAGAATTCTGATGGATTTTAGCATTGCTACGGGTGAGAAAGTTTCGTCGTAGTCAACACCTTGCCTTTGACGATACCCCTTAGCCACTAGCCTTGCTTTATAGGTCTCTACCTTTCCATCTACTCCGATCTTTTTCTTAAAGATCCACTTGCAACCGATGGGTACAATACCTTCGGGTGCATCAACTAGGTTCCAAACCTTATTGGAGTACATAGAATCCATCTCAGAATTCATGGCTTCTTTCCACTTCCCGGAGTCTATACTCATAATAGCCTCCTCGTAGGTCTGAGGATCAATATCCTCTACATCCTCTGCTCTAATATGTCCCACATATCTCTCAGGAGGATGGGATACTCTATCAGACCTGCGTAAAGTTGAAACTTGTGTATTAGATACCTGAACAGACTCGGGCTGTAGAGTGGTGCTTGAGCTTGGTTCTCCAACCTCGCTCAATTCTATCATTCTCCCACTGTCTCCGTCAAGAATGTGTTCCTTCTCAAGGAACACTGCTCTCTTAGCTACAAAGACCTTTTGGTCCTCGAGATGATAGAAGTAATACCCACAAGTTTCCTTGGGGTATCCCACAAATTTACATCGCCTTGTCCTTGATTCTAACTTATCGGGGTTGTGTCTTTTAACATGGGCAGAGCAGCCCCAAATCTTAACTACTTTAAGATCAGGCTTCTTCCCTTTCCATATCTCATATGGTGTAGACACCACCGACTTAGTTGGAACTCTGTTCAGAAGGTAAGCTGCGGTTTCTAGGGCATATCCCCAGAATGAGATGGGTAGGTCAGCGAAACTCATCATGGACCGTACCATATCTAATAATGTACGATTTCTCCTTTCAGAGACACCATTGAGCTGAGGTGTATAAGGAGGTGTCCATTGGGATAATATCCCATGGTCCTTGAGGAAGTGAGTAAACTCTGTACTTAAGTACTCACCTCCTCGATCTGATCGAAGAGTTTTGATACTCTTTCCAGTCTGATTCTCCACCTCATTCTTATACTCTCTGAATTTCTCAAAGGCCTCGGACTTGTACTTCATTAAGTACACATATCCATACCTTGAGAAATCATCAGTAAATGTAATGAAGTAGGAGTAACCTCCAATGGCATGAGTTGACATGGGTCCACATACATCACTATGTATGAGTTCCAACAACTCAGTGGCTCTCTCTCCAGTTCCACTAAATGGAGAGTTGGTCAGTTTTCCACGAATGCAAGGCTCACAAGTTGCATATGACACATAGTCGAATGGATCTAGATATCCATCATTTAGCAACTTTTGAATCCTTCTTTCATGGATGTGACCTAGTCTACAATGCCACAGGTATGCACTGTTCAACTCATCTCGTTTCCTCTTAGACACATTTACATTCATGATATGTGGAGTAGTGTCTAACATAAATAAACCATTATGCAATGTTCCTTTCGTGATGATCTTATCATCTAATAATATCGAACAACCATTGTTCTCAAAAACAAATTTATATCCACTAACTGTTAAACATGAAATGGAGATAATGTTTTTGATAATAGAAGGAACAAAATAACATGCATCTAATGCAATAAAAGCTCCACTAGGCAGATGTAGGGCGACCTCGCTAACAGCTAATACAGCAACTTTTGCTCCATTACCCATCTTGAGGTCCATCTCGCCTCTCTCTAGTCTCCTAGGCCTTGCTAGAACCTGCAACGAATTACATATATGATAAGCACTACCGGTATCTAATACCCATGTGTTATCATAAGAGTCTGACAAATGGAGACTGATCATGAATGTACCTGAAGCTTCATCAAGCTTTTGTTTTGCCCTTTCTGCAAGGTACTCTTTGCAGTTTCTCTTCCAGTGCCCATCTTTACCACAGTGGAAGCACTGGCCTTTGTCCTTTGTTGGGTCTTTCTTAGCAACCTTTGCTTTACCTTGTTTGCCCTTGCCCTTTCCCTTCTTAAGGGACCTTTCAGCTTTCCTTTTCTTTCTGGTCTCACTAGTGTAGAGAACTGGCTTCTCTTTCTTAATAGTACTCTCTGCCTCCCTCAACATATTGAGGAGCTCTGGGAGAGTCACCTCAAGCTTGTTCATATTAAAATTCATTATGAACTGTGAAAAGGAATCTGGTAGGGACTGAAGCACAATATCCACACACAAGTTATCCTCTAGGACCATTCCTAGACCTGTGAGTTTCTCTATCCACTCAATCATCTTTAGGACATGGTTCTGAACCGGTGTCCCCTTAGTCATCCTAGTGCAGAAAAGGCTCTTGGATATCTCATATCGTTGAGTCCTTCCCTGTTCCTCAAACAATTTGCGGACATGTAGGAGAATGGATCTGGCATCCATCTTTTCATGTTGTCTCTGTAACTCTGGAGTCATAGAGCCCAACATATAGCACTGAGCAAGAGTGGAGTCATCAATGTACTTCACGTAGCGAGCGATCTCATCCTCGCTTGCCCCTTCTTCGGGCGTAGGCATCACTGTATCAAGGACGTACACGATTTTCTCCGCTGTGAGAACAATTCTCAAGTTACGGAGCCAATCCGTATAATTTGGACCAGTGAGGCGGTTGACATCAAGTATGCCACGTAAGGGATTTGAAAACGACATTTTCTGAAAATAAAGATGTAGCAAAAATGAATAACATGCAAATTTTGCAAGAAATAAACTATCAAGATATGGACTTCTATCTTAATATGCTCCCACTATTTTACTAACGAGTCACGCGACACCCTCAGCACGTGAAACGGAAGTCTCCGGCAGACTTCTAGTGGGGATCAGGATCCAATCAGCGTCTTAGTGTAACCTCGAGGGACTCGACCAATCACACTAAGCCTAAAAGGTAGACAACTCTTGCCGATCACAACTCCTTGTGATTCCCGTCCTGTTCGGCCTCCGAATCACCATGGCCTCGAGGGACTCGACCAACCATGATGCTCGGTTAAGTCAACACCTTCGTTACAAGATGAGTCTGATTTGATGATATACCCTCGAGGGACTCGACCAAGCATATCATGCCCTCAGGTCACCGGTGACATCTCTATGTCGTAAGCAAGATAGTGAATCGCGATATAGGTGAGTCTCGAGGGACTCGACCAACTCAACCTACACCGGGATTCGGTTCCTACTCATAACGATGGAAGGCCACGTGGGTCAATCTAATTGCCTCACGTTTACCGACTTAATATTATCGAGAGATGTTTCTATGATTTGGTCTCCTAATATGACATGTCACACATATACATATTTAATATATATCTACATCGCATGCAAATATATATACATATCTAGTATGTGTATAAGCAATCACACCAGATGATCATGGACCACAACCTAATATGATTAGGCCCGAGCCAGTAGGCCTAATCACTCACATCAAGATCTATGTGTGCAACGGTGCATCTCCATGCCTTGTGATCGTCCATCTCGTCCTCGTCGGTTCCGTCGACATCTTGATGCATCTCCATGCATCACGATCGTCCGTCTCGTGGGTCCCGCTATGGCTTCCACGCTCCCGCTGCGCCTCCTCATGTGATTACAACTTAATCATAGGCACGCAGGCCCGACAATAAACGAGAAATATAATGGAGGTTCGCAGACCTCAATAATAATAATCACAAGTACACACATCACACGGTCCATGATCATCCGTCCACTCATCATACATCACATGTATAAATAATCATCATCATGTAGGACTAGTAGATAATAATAAAAATAATAATCAACTAAACCTTTTAATTAATTAATATTTTCTGAAATCAGGGATATATAGGGAATTTCTCAATTCCTAAGGGTATTTTCGTAATTTGGACAAAAGACAGAAACTGGAATTTCTCAAATTCCGAGGGGCAAAACTATCTTTTGCGCAGAAAACCCTAATACCCTTTCCCCTTTTCGCTGCTGCCGCCGCCGCCACCCTGCCGGCGGCGGCCTGTGCGGCGGGGCGAGGGCACTGCCCTCGCCTGCAGGCGGCACGCCCGCTGGCGGCGATGCCGCTGCGGGTGGGCGCCCTCTTCGGGCGCCGCTGCCTCCGCAGGCGGTGCTGTCCCGCCGGGCGGCCGCCCCTGTGGGGGGGGTTTCGCCCGCGGGAGCAGCGGCGGCAGGCGTCGCGCGTCGCTGCCCTGCGGCGGCAGGCGCCGCTTCCTTTCGGCGGTAGGCGCCGCTGCCCTGCGGCGCCTCTGCCCGTGGGTTGCCAGCCCCGCCGGCAGCAAGCCTGCTGCAAGCAGGCCGCCGGCCGGCTGCTGCAGGCACAGCGCTTGCGCATGCGCCGGCGCTGTGCTGCCTGGCTGCGGCTGCGGCTGCCGCTGCAGGTGGCTGCAGGCATGCAGATCGAGGGCAGCAACTATTGCTGCCCTTCCTCGCTATTTTGACGTCAATATTCTTCCTAAACACAACACACGCAGTTCAAAACCAATCATTCGCACGAACAACCTGGCTCTGATACCACTGTTTCGACCCGGGTCTGATGAGTTAACTGGCCAATAACTCCATTTTGGTCCTCAACGGCGGACCAAAATGCTTAAGCGGGAGGTGACGTAGTACACTCATCAGGCCCTTATAAACTAATCATACACATTCCCCATTTCCGATGTGGGACTAATGGGATATTACACTATCCCCAACTCAATTAGCTTGACGTCCTCGTCAAGGCCCGACATATCCCAGATCGAACCCTAGCATAGTGCATGTGAGGTTTAACTCAATGGTGGCTCCACGCCGTGATGAGTTCTCTGACTCCATCCACGGATAGCCCTTTCCTACTCGAGCCCTCTCACCCTGCCCTAATGCTAGGTCGGCTCTCACTCCCAATGACCAGCTGTACTAGATCTGGGAACATCCAAACCTATAAGTCTGGTATCAAAGAGTGGAGCACTCATACAGGACATCCTTGGTGTCTCAAGTCTAAGAACCAGATACACCACTAGGACTACGGAATCGTTGTCTGACAATAAGGCATCATCAACCATCCAGCATTCCGTAAGCGGATCAATCAGTGAACTCATTCTCCAATGAGCACCTGTACTGTATCCCTAGTGTCCCTACACGAGCAGCTATGAGACCAGCTGCATCCATTATATGGACGGGTATACAGCACACCAGTCTATCCGGTTATCACGATGTCCCTCTCGAGTAACCTATGACCGGGATTATTTAGGATATGTGTTTAAAGGTGAATCGATCTCATTATCGTGATCTCATCACGATCCGATTCCCATTGCACAAATCCAAGGACATCACAATACATATGCATTTATGCAATAGTTATAAAGTGATATACGCCAAAATATAATAAGCAAAAAGATTCTGTATCAAGTCACACGTGCCATCACTCACGTGATTGGCTTGCTGGGCACTTATGACTAGCACTTACCAAGTAATAGAGGTAGTTCAAGATAAGACTTATAGACTCGAAACCACTGAAGGCAAGACACTATAAGAACCTGACACATTGCTAATCCGAAGAAGTTCTACCCCTCATGAGGCTCTTATGTTAGGATTGTTGGGAAATCTGGGGTGATATCATATGCACAGCGGAAGAACAAAAAATAAAATCTCAGATTTCCATAGAAAGATTAGTCTCTTATCGTCGTGCAAAGATTGATGTGCAAGAACTCGCGAAATCGAAAAACTACATGTATAATAAGATTGGGTTACCTAGGGATATCATATATCATTGAATTCGTGTAGATCTGTAGAAGAGGATAAAGGAGGTTAATTGTCCTCCTCTCTAGTAATGATCCACATGGCAGGGGCTATAAAGACGCTTCTCAAATCGCTACATAATCCTTCTCGCTATGTGCACTCTACAATCAAGAAGGGGCAACTCTTCTTGTTGTCTACACACCCCAAATAGGGACTATAGGTTGAGGAGGAGAGCGGCAGAGGAGAATAAGAGGTGACAACTAAAAATGGTCTAACCTATGGCCCTTTGGTTCCCTCATATTTATAAAGGCTCTATATCAACTTAATCATAATGAATCTCCATTAGGGTACTGGATCTCCATATAACTACCTAAGTCTCTTATATTAATGGGTCTCTACCCAATAATCTCTCATTAACTCTTATTTGATCTCATCTATAGAATCCAATAATTAAATGACTTATTGGATATCTAATAAGATATGAGCTCTAATGGATATTTCATATTCAAACCTTTACTTACCGCAATACATACCATATATGTTTAACCCTCTATGCCCAATATCGAGTTGGCCATGAGTCATACATGTCGGAACTCCTTCTAGCTCAGTGAATTATTATCTCCATAATAGTTCACTCAAGTCATCGACTGTGGACGTACCAAGCCACTACATCGCAATCCCTATACGATATAGGGGAATCCAATCTTTTAGACCTATTTATCGTTAGTTACAATGTATCTATAGTCCCTCATCCATCTAATATCCCTGCGATCGTATACTGGGCATGGTACTATCAAGCCCATAAATTTTCTACTCGAGTCTCGCTCTAATCAAATTCTCTTGGAGAACTCATTCACTCTCAATCCGAATGATCTTGGCCAAGGATTTGTCTAAGCAAGAATACATGGGATATTCCTCTCATGATGATCCTCTGTTGATACTCAATAGCCATCGTAATTTTGGCTTTCACTCTTGATAATCAATTGTGTTGGATCTAGAACATCTAGGTATATAAGTTCGATATCAAATAATAGAGTACTCATACAGGACATCCTTGGTATCTCAAGTCTAAGGACCATATACACCTCTAGGACAACAGAATCGATGTCTAACAATGAAGTATTATCAACCATCTAACATTCCTTGGGCGGATTAATTAATGAGCTCATTCTCCATTGAGCACCTACGTTGTATCCCTAGTATCCCCACACGAGCAGCAATGAGACCAGCCACCTTTATCATCTTGATGGGTGTCCACACACTAGTCTATCCGATTATCTCGATGTTCCTCTCAAGTGACCTATGACCGGGATTATTTAGGGTCTATGTTTATAAGTGAATCAGTCTCATTATCGTGATCTCATCATGATCCGATTCTTATTGCACAGATCCATTGACATCATAACATATATATATATATATATATATATATATATAACAAGCAATATAAAGTGAGAAAATATCATAATAATAATATGAAAAAAGAGTGCATGTCATATCACACGTGTCATCACTCACGTGATTGGCTTGCACGACACATATAACTAGCAAGGATGACCACAGTTTGACCAAAAAATCCTACGATACTTAGCCAAGCATAATAAATGTGCAAGAAGAAAGCATTTTATTACAAGGGTCCGTTTGACCAAAAAAAACCTACGATACTTAGCCAAGCATAATAAATGTGCAAGAAGAAAGCATTTTATTACAAGGGTCCCTACACATGGTTGATGTCCACAATGAGGATTGAACTTTAACCTAATTAAAAAAAAAAAAAAAATTAGGTCGATGACTTTTGAGGCGGCTTAAGGTTGTCATTAATAAAGATATTTGCTAGTTACAAGTGTCTTGCAAGCCAATCACATGAGTGATGACAAGTATGACACGTTATATAATCTTTATTATTATTATTATTATTATTATTATATTTTCTCACTTTATATTGAATGATAAATATATTGTGATATCTTTGGATTTGTACAATGGAAAATTGAATCATGATGAGATCATGATAATAAGATCAATTCGTCTATATACACAAATCATAAATATCTCATGTACTCTTACTCAGACAAATCCTTGGTCAAGGTCGATTGGACCATGATGAATTTGATAAGCATGAGATTTAGATTGAGAGGAGTTTTCCGGGAGAATCCGATTAAGGTGAAACTCAGATATATTTCATATGGGCCTAACAATGCTATGCCCGGTATATGGTCTCTAGGATGTTAGATGGATAAGGGACGATAGATACACGGTAACTGATGGTAGACATGTCCAATGGATTAAATCTCTTTGTATCGTCTAGGTACTATAACAGTGGCCTAGTATGTTCATAATCGATGAGTTGAGTGAATTATTACAGAGATAATAATTTATTAAATCAGAAAAAGTTCTAATAGATGAAACTTATGGTTAGCTCGGTATTGTTAGGATCAAGAGCGGCACTAAGAGGGGGGGGTGAATTAGTGCAGCGGAAAACTTTTTCGATTTCAGAAAAATATTCATTTCGATTAAAACTGATTCTAACTAAAATAGTTTCGATTCAATCTGTTTCGGATATAATATGAACTTGAAAGCTTTCGTAAAAGTACAAGAGAGGATTAAGGAGATTTGCAGTAATATAAATTACACAGATGAAAAGCAAACCAGAATTTAGAGTGGTTCGGTCAATGTGACTTACATCCACTTTCAGATTCCTCCTCCGACGAGGTCTCCGACGTCTACTAAAGGCTTTCCTTCAATAGGCGAAGGCCAACTACCTTTTATAGCTCTTTCTACTTTTGCTGGGTTTAGGAGACAACCCTTACAAGTCTCACTCATCTTTCTTGGATGGTTACAAGACCAAGAGATGAAAAAGAAGAACTCTTTACTTTTACAACACTTTAAGACTCAAAAACTCAAGATTATGCCAATAGCTTTCATGCCCTTTCATACATAAAAGAGGAGTTTTTATAGGCCCCAATGACTTTCAAAAATGGAGCAAAAAAGTATCTCATCCTGGATTTACGGGGTACTAGCAGTACCACCATCATTATTGGGCGATACCACCGCCCAGTCTGGGCAGTACCACCGCTTGATAGAGCTCGGAGACCGAGCTCTGACGGTACCACCGCTTGACAAGGGCGATACCACCGCTGGCAGCATTAACTGTCAGCGGTACCACCACCCAGAAATCCTGGGGCACTACTTTCCAAGCAGTGCCACCGTTGGCTATATTTTCAGGGGCTGAATTGGCTGCTCAATTTGACCCAATTCAGTCTTGTTAAGGGCCCAGTTGGCCTCTAATTAATTTAGTGGGAATACCTCTCAATCCTAACTTAATTTACATTCTAACTACAATAAGTAAGACATAATTATAGCACTTCTTATTCCGGTACGTCAATTGCTCTTCCGGCGAGCTTCCGGTGTACTTCCGACGAACATCCGACAAACTCTCGGCAATGTTCCAGCAGACTCCTGGTAAGCTCCTAGACTTTACGATGATCTTCTTGGTGAGTTCCAATGAGCTTCTTTGGCAAGCTCCTGGTCTTCTCGATTGGTTCCGGTAGAACTTCCGACGAACGTTCGGACTTTCGATGAACTCTCGAACTCCTAATGAGATCTCGATCTTGACTCTGGCACAACACATGTTTTATGTCTTACTGCTATCGTATTTAATCCTACACACTTTTCTCAACATATAGATTAGATCAAACAAATTACAATTGACTTCATCATCAAAATCCGAGATTCAACAGGTATTGGGCTTAGAGGGTCACACACATATGGTGGATGACGTGATGAAGATAAGATTAGATATGTGATATCTAATAAGCCATTGTTTTATTGGATCCATTGGGTGAAATCCAATAAGAGCTTAGAGTTGATATTTGGATAGAGATCCAATTTCTATTAAGCTAGAGATAATTGGATAAAAATTCATTGTCCAATATGCCAAGATAATTGGATGAAGATCTAATATCCAATAAGTCAGGACCCATTAGGGTTAAGTTGAGAGGGGCTTCTCTATAAATAGGAGAGGGACCAAAGGGTCATAGGCAATACTCCTTTGGTTGCTTACCTCCTATTATCCTCCCTTCCTTTCCTCTCCTACCATTAGTCTCATCTAGGGCATGAGAATAGCAAGAAGGGCTGACCCCTTCTTGTGTTTGCTATTGCATGATGGTGCATGAAGGCGAGGAATGCATCATGAGATAAGGTGCGTCGTTGCTTCATTTGCCATGTAGATTATCATTAGAGAGGAGTTTACGAGAGCTCCTTCATCCATAGAGTAAGATATGTAGATTGGGGATATACAATCTTGTCTAGATAAGAACGTCTAACACATGTTATGCAGTTTTTGATTTTACAAGTTTTGCTCCCGCGGAGATCATATATGATTCTTTTGGGAAACTGATTTTTATTTTATTTTTTTACTATGCATGTGATGCTCTCTAAGATTTCCTAACATTTTAAACTACCTTTTATAAATAAAAACAACATTCATATCTTTTGAACTTTTCATATATCAAAAAAAGGACATTCAAGATTTACTATAAAAAACGAATATGCAAAATGTTAAAGAATTTGTCACTCTGCTCTCTACTATCGAATCACTCAAATTAGATGATGACAACCTTATTACGGATCCTATATAGTACCGATAAGTACTTCTTTCTTACACATCCAAACATCTTATTTGTAGTCAACAAATTATTATAATTTATGCAGCAATCATTCACTATGCATTGGTTGTAATAAAATGAGTCTTGAAGTATCAAAAAAGGATTCTCAATCATGGACTTCTTCTTCGTCAACACTCATCATTTTATCTTCATGCTTTCATCGATGCTGATTGGGCAAACACCATTGATGATAGGACATTGACGTCAACCTATATTGTCTTCTTTAGAGCAAATTCAATCAATTGGAGTTCCAAGAAATATAAAACAATCGCAAGATTTGTTGGGCTGGCAGCCCAAAGTGGGTTCAGCCCATGGTGGGCTTTATCAGCCCACAACCCACACCCTTTTGACCTAACCCTAGATCAATATAAGGGGGGTGTGGGGGCTGCGTTTTAGAAGCAGAAAAAAGCTATAAAAAGCAGCAACGAGGCAGATCTTGAGTGCCACGAAATTCTAAAGAGAAGAAGGAGAACAAAGCAGAAAAGGAAGAGAAAGAAATGGAAGAAGACAAGGACAACGCAGAGAGACTGTTCTCAATCATCTAGCAGTGTTCTCATCTCAGGTTAGATCAAATCTACAGTAGACTCTTGCTGTGATTACTTGGGGAGATTTTAGATATTGTGGGCAGTGACGTGATCCTTGTATCCCAGTTCTTCTCTTGTGGTTGTTGCTAGGGTTTTGGGCAAGAGATTGAGATTTGTATATTCATTATTCTCATAGTGGATTATCTCTAGTTTGCCCCGTGGTTTTTACCCTTCACATTGAAGGGGTTTTCCACGTATATCTTGGTGTTTCTGTTTGATTGTGTTTCCATTTTATTCCGTTGCGTATTATGGTCTTCTAGTATTTGTTCATATACAAAGGTTATTCCTCTTTATATCCCCATCAAGATCCACTACTGAAGCTAAATACCAAGCCATCGCCACTGCCTCTATAGAACTCAATTGGGTCATCAATATAATACAAGGACTTGACATTACCTTCAAATCCATTATACAGTATACTGTGATAATGTTGGTGCCACCAACCTATGCGCCAATCCAATATTTCACTCACACATAAAACACATTGTCATCGACTTTCACTTCATCAGAGATCAAGTTGTTAGATATTAACTGTGTGTCTCATAAACATATTTCTGATCAACTAGCAAACTCCCTCACAAAGCCTCTCGCCCATAAGACATTTCAGTTATATCAGTTCAAGATTGATATCATTGACAGAAGCTCAATCTTATAGGGGCATAATAGAATATCATGATATCCTTAATCAATCTATGATTTGAGTATCATTCATAGATTTGAAGAGCTAATCTAATTGCACGATTTGAGTGATTGATTAAGAAAATTTTCTCCCTCAAAACCTATATAAATACTTATCTTTCACAATCTATTTCTCAATTCAGCACATAGCACCATTGTCCCTTGCCGTGCCATAAGCGATATAGCCACTTTCATCGTGAGCTATCACTTAGCAGCAACATCATTGGCCATGCCTAGCAGTAGCATCTCGTGTTACAACTATATTTTCATTTATGAAAACAAATAGATCATGTGAGACAAACATAACACGATCAAAACATAAACATCTTTTCATAAAAAAATGATAATAATAATAATAGATTTTATACAAAATAGATCTAATACACAAATAGAACAAAAATAGATCTAATACATAAATAGATCTAGTTTCTTTAATGATCTACGATAACTTAGATTTCAATGACATAGCTTTAATATCAATAGTAAGAAATAAAACTATTATGCAAAAATTTAATGTCAAAATTAAAATCAAATATCATAAAATTGAAAATAAAATGTGCATGCCTTTTGAACATGATAATCAAAAGGGTACCTCGAATATCATAAAGCAACACATGGTGATCTATATGCACCGTGAATCTCGATAAGAAAGAAAGAAGCTATACTTGTTTTTTCCTCTTCCTATCTTTCATAAGATCGCTATGAGCAATGGATTATAGACAGAGAGATAAGATAAGATCTGTAATCCAACAATAATATCATGTATTATGTATCCGCGTTGAGTTTCTAGGAGGTCCTATCATGTATTATGTATCTGTAATCTATCAAAGGGAGGTGAGAGCAAAGGGTTTAAAATAAGTAATTAGGAGAATCCCTCTTATCAAGATCATCTCTTAGAGAATCCTATCATAATTAGATTTATTTTCTATTGACTGATAAACGTAATCGGAATCAAATAAAATTTATAATATATTTTACCTAATTAAATAAGGTCACATAATGTAATATAAGAGACTCATTATGTGACAAAATTTAAAACCTCTTGACAATAATCAATAAATCAGGCTTTTAAATCAAACTAAAAAATAAATATTCAACGATAATTAATTTAGTTAATGCTTCATGATTTTTAATAAAAAATAAAAAATGGAAGAGGCTATCATGTGTTGAATGTTCTTCTCAGTTTGCTTTTAAAATGTTCCATATTCTCTTACTTCTTTGAATTTAAATTTTTTGATTGTAGTAATTACATATGATATGAAAAGAGGTATAAGTTTCTTGAAGTGCTATCCAACTTTATGATATTGATGTGTTGATTTTCTTAAGTTATTATGATCGAATTTTCTAAAACCTCTTTGGTGGTGAAGTGGTAGCTTCCATTTGCCATGGAAACAAGAAGAGAGGTTAAGAGCATTGAGAAAGAATGAGAGATTTGAGGGGTATTTATACGATTTATAATTTTTTTTCTTAAAATGCCCATAAAACTATGTAGTTGTTGAAAGAGACAATTTTGTTTTGTTTTCAAAACTTTTATTTTTTTAATTATAAAATGACCAAAGTACCATCGAATAGAACCGTTTATATGGATGGCTATTAGGATCATTTGACTCTCGGTCGACCGTTGGGTTAGGCGTGGACAGTTGCTCACGCCCGTTTAAGTCCAATGATCGATCAGTAGCTTATGGACTACCAAATCGACGATTCCAATTTCCAAAAGGTAGGAAATGGAATTGATCATTTTGATTTAGTTTAGAACTGATAGGAGGAATTACGAGCAGTGGTAAATATGCAAATCTAATAAATTACCAAATCACTAGAACAATGAAGCAGAGGAGAAACAAATTGCGGTGTTTGACTAAACGATGCAAAGAACGCCGTTCCCGACCAGGCGGCGGTGCCGTGAGTCTGGTTTTAGAATCTCCAGCCGTAGTCCTCTTTCTTCGGCAGCGAGTCGCCCAGCCGTCCACCCATTGCGTCGTTGACTTCCCCGCTCGAACTGTTGAGAAGAGAAGTGAATGTGAATCTGGTGTGCACATCAGCGTTTTGGTTCCCCGAAGTTGGATCGAAAGGAAAACTTTGTGCCTGTAAATCTTGGCTCTGGTGCATGCTGTTGCTGACGTCTCCGAAGCAATCGCCGACAAATCTTGGAGTACTCTGTGCGACGTAGTTTCCCTCCATGAACATCGTCGCGTGCAGAGCATTCTGATCCATGGACGCGGCAGCTTGAGGAGCCATCGAACCGCTTCTCTGATGAGAAGGATGCAGAGGAGACTGCTGAATCCGGTTTGGAGCGGAAGCTGGCTGCAGAGCATTGGCTTGCATCTGGATCTGAAGCTGCAGCCGGTTCATATCAGCCTGAGCTGCTGCTGCTGCATGCATCGGGAGATTGGCGTCGTAGAAGTTGCAGAGTTCACCTATGGACTTGTGACCACCAGCCGCGACTCCGATTCCAGCAACGTCAGGTGAAACAAGAGCAGGTCCGCCACCATTCTTGATTGGCTTGTCGAGACGGGGCGCAGAGAGAGCGGCGCTTCTTCTGTTATCGTTCACTTGGAACCCCAGAAACTGAGACTGTGGCTGACTCATGGCGTTGCGATACGCACAGTGGATCTGGTGAAGAGCTCTCGAGCCCGGGTCGAGGAAGCCGTGGGTGTAATCGTGGTGCGGGCATCGAGGGTGATCGCATGTATAGATCCTTTGGTCGGGCTCATCGGCTGCCACCCTCTTTTGAGAGTAATCCGCCATCATCTGATCGTGGTATGGAGAAAGACGAGCTCCGGCCTCCTCCTTCCCAGTGCCCGACTGCGCCGCGATCTGGTCCAGGAGACCGGCATTTGGGACGTTCTCGACTTCTTTGACGTCGTAGTCGCTGGGGCTGCTGCTCACGGAAGCAGTGTAGAAGTGGGAATGCCCAGTCGCGTCGGGGAGCGATTGGCCATGCAGCAGCCGGCTCTCTTGATCGAGCACCGAGTTCCAGAGCATGCTTTCCTTTGCCGTCATCTTCTCTTGGAGGCACTTGGAATGCCGGACGAGCCTCCTTATCTTCTCGAGGTTGGGCGCCATGTGCTTGATGACAGCGATGAGTACGCTCGTCTTCCACGCTTTCCGGAGGTCGTGCGGTTTCCGGTACGGCGGCGGACCTTGGTCCTCCGGGAACCCCATCTCGGGCCACCAGTCCTCCTTTGTGGTCGGCCACCACGGCGGCGGAACCCCCCGCTCGAGCGGGAACCGTCGCTGCGGAGGATCACAGTGCTGGATCAGAGCAGACAGCAGGGAGCCCAGCGTTGTGTCCTGCAGCTCGAGCAGTATCTTGGAGATGGAGATCTGAGGAGTGCTGTCGGCGTCGGGCACAAGGACCGGGTGCTCCATCCGGTACCTCTGCAACGCCGCCGGGCCGTTCCGGTCGAATCGCACCTTCTCCTTCCACCAGGCTCTCAGGCTGTCGGAGGCGCCGCTCACCGGCTTGCCCTTCTCGGGGATGATGCCGTAGACGAAGCCTTGGGCGTTGCAGACTTCCGTGAGCTTGATCATGTACCTTAGAATCCCATCTTGGGCTCGCGACATCTTCTTCTTCCGTGACTGCTCCTCCAGCTCACTCAGAGTGGCGGGATCAGTCGAGTGTTGCCGCTTCCTGCTCTGCTTCCCGTCCCTGATGCGTTTCAGCCGTGCCTTCAGATGCCATATCTGTGCCTCGATATCTTCCACTTGCAGGTCGTCATCGTTCTCAGCGTCATCCGGCGACTGCGCTGCCATGTCTTCCGGCCTAGAGGAAGGTCCGACCTCGTCAGCAGGCGGGAGGGCAGAGTTCGAGTCCACGTTCTTGCGAGCTTCGGAGGGCAGAGCTGGCGTTGTATCACCAGAGCGCACGGTGACCTCCATGGCTCACGAATTCTCTGATGAAGTAGATCAAGGCTGACAGGTTGACGATGGATGTACTACACCTGCAATGCCTCAAAAACATATATGCTTGTGATCAAGGTATAGTAGAAAAACCCTAATGAGGAGGATTAAAGACACGTTAGAGAGCCATGGAACATGATCATACAATGTCTAGTGATGACAACTTAACTCAAAAGAGGAACTGCTTTCTTTAAGGCTGTAATTTTAGTTCCTCAGAAACTTTTATGGCTTGGTGAGATTTCCAGGACAGCAAATGTCCAAATGAAGCACAGGAAAACTTACAAAGACAAATTAAAGATCACTCATAACGCCGGTAAGCATATGAAAATAAAAAAGTGGGACACTGTCAGGTAAAAACATATTGGGAAATATGGGCAGCCTGTGAAGAACAGCCACCTTAGGAAGTCCAAAAGAGGCATTTGTTTCGTAAAGCAGCAGATTTTGATTTTTGTTTACTACGAAAACTGAGTGAGCAAATTCACCTATGCATTCAGTGAAAGAAAAGCTAGTTGGTAGATTTCATACCGATAGATTAACTGGGAAAAAAGATCAAATTTAAATGGACAAGACAGCAGTAACAATTTCAAAGGATGCCTTGGAAGTCAAAATCTAATATAAAAAATCGACCATTTAGCAGCAAAGAAATGGGTTGAAAGCTAATAAAATGGCTGATCAGGTTCTTACGTAGCCCATGCAATCATCCGACATGAGGAAGAAGACGAAAACAAACGGAACTATTGAAGAAAACACTAGTGTTGTACGTTAAGATTGGATTCTTACAGCGTAGCAAAACCAAGGTCTCGGAGGGGAGAGAGAGAGAGAGAAGAAGAAGAAGAAGAAGAAAACGGCAGCGAAAGAAAGAAATCAGTCAAAGATGGCAAGCAAGCTAGTGAGAGGTGGAGAGGAGGCACAAACCTTATTGCTGCTTTCAAAGTGAAGGTGAGAGCTGAGGGTTCTTTCAGCAATCAAAGGAACAGCTTGAAGAGTATATAATATCTGTCTCCCTCTCATGCGAAAGGGTGTATATATAGTGCACTCCAATCCAACGGCAGGCAAATCCACTCGGAGATATGCAGATATGCTAAGCATCCCAACACAAGTGGTGTGCATTTACCATCACACCCTTTTATGTTTGGATGTCTGATGATATATGCATTTATTTGTCATTATTTGATATAATTTTGGAACATTTTACAATATAGTACGTTATTCCTGCATAATTTGTGTTGAGATATAAAAATTTCCTATTTGCAATATAAAAATATCCTATTTGAAGGTTCCTGCTATAATAAATTATCAAATTGGCTTGAGACTTCATCAGATGGTAAGTGTCTCCTTTTTTTTTGTTTTCCTTTTTTTTTTATTTTGTGGGGGTAAGTATAGTAAAAACATGTTCATTATTATTAAAGCCTACAAAAAATCATGGAAAGACATCCATCCAGTGTTGAGAAAGAGCACAAACTCCACAAGTAGTTCACATAGATAGATAGACTATCATATGAGTCATATTTATTGTCATTAAAAGCCTATAAAATTGTTTACCATTAGCTACATCCATTATCCCTTAATTATCATATTCAATCTTGCACGAGGCTTCCGCCAATACCGTCAGTAATTAAAATATAAATTATATTATAAATCATATTTAATTTACTCACACACACATAACAATAGGTGATTTAGCAAAGAATTATTGGAAGTTGGACAAATCTAAGAAATTAAAAATCAAAAGTTGTCCAGTTTACATTGTCATTGTGAAAACATCAAATGCTGCTTATTTTGATAGTATCATACTATAAGTTTCTTTTTTATTATATTAAAAACAGTTTCTTTAATAGAAAAATAAAACAAAAATTTCAGTTATTGATGCTTCAAATTAACTATTTTGTGGTGCAAATTTCAGAAAAGGAAACTGAAAATTTCTGCCACATGGCCTCAGTGGATACCAAAGGCAAGGAGGATCTTTGTAAATATAACCAGACAACAACGTTATGACATGCTAATCTGCCCACTCAACTTATGACCTCATCCATTTAAAATAGAACACCACGTATTTTGAAAAACAATAATGATAGGAAATAAGTTTACTTAAAACTTAGATAAAATGTGAATAAAACCTCAAAGGAAGTCTTGATTTATTTGCAAGATGGTGGTTGTGTGATTGTCATCAACAACAACCAGAAGAGTGAGAAATAGAGGTGTGGGTGGAATTTTCCGAGGCAATAATGTCACTTGCCTTACAAAACCTCCCAGGAAAAGGTGCCAAAGTTTATCCAGATTTTGGAAATAAACAATGAAGACTTTTTGTCTAAAAGAGATTTGTAGCAGCGATATAATCCAATCCAACGTAAAGATACGCTGTATTGTTCATTTGAATACCTATAGGTGAATTTTTTTTTTTATCGTAAGGTATAATACATTTACTCAGTAAATCCAGCACCATTGGCAAGTAGATTTGAGGAAAGATACAGCTCTTTGGAATGGAGGAGGTCCATTTGAGATTGGGAATCATTTAATTCCTCGGATACCATTTGCCATACAAGATTGAGAAGATTTCCCGTGAGGAAATAGAAAGGCATTGAAAGCATTAGATGTAGTGATCAATGAAGGACAAGAGGAAGGTGAGCAAGTAAAATAATAATCATAATCATAATCATAATCATAACAATAATAACAATTACTCACTCATTCATGTGGCTGGTTTTTGGTCCCAACTCTGATCGAACGCAACCTCTTCACAATCTTCTCTCGCAGATGCAGGTGGGACACAGGCTGATCCAGGAG